>NW_027095497.1:44542-88837 GCF_036850765.1 Saccopteryx bilineata | reverse complement strand
TGCCTCCTCCCAGCCCTAAGTGGACAGGTCAAGTCAGATGTAATGAGTAAAGAAAGTATCATGTGGTCATGAGTGGCAATGCATGCAAGCTGAAAGAGCTTTGTTGAGAGTAAAGAAATTACCTCCACATCCAAAAAAAGGCTTTATATTTTCTTCCTGAAATGCAGATCACCAAAGGAAGAAACTGCCATGAGTATGTGGATGGGAAGGATGAATCCTGGGCCAACTGGATGAGGTAAGGCCAAGAAGTTTCAGGGAGTCATGGAGAACACGCATCCCTCTCAGGCCCATACATCTTTCCTTCTCATCATGCCGCCCTCAGTGCTCTCCCTCAATCCCCTGTTCCTCTTTTTTTCTCCTCTTGCTCTTTCAAAGAAAGAAGTATTTAGATGAAAAAAAGAAATAATTATATAGCATATGTCCTCAAAATAAAAATCTCTATGCTAGACAAAATTTAGGCACTGGAAAAATATTTTGAGATCCTGGATTACACTTTAATTGATTTAATGAACATTATTTAAGCAAGTCTTTATTATATTCCAGTTTAGAGGAAGGTATTCATTATTAAAACAGATTATATAACCCATCCTCTTATGGAGGACGAATTGCTGACAGAGTAAAACAATTGATTTTAAAAATGTTTAGTCGGATGACGTCAGAGTAATGGCGGAGTAGGAAGTGATACCGATAAATCTCCCCCAAAACTCAACAAGATCTTCAACCAGAAACAGAAAAACCTATACTTGGAGCCTCCAGATGCTTCACAATACACCCAAAGGTATGGTCGAGTGAAAAATTGGCTAAATATATAACCAAATCCTGAAGGAAATAGGGAGTAAGAAATGCTCCGCCTTCCTCACTAACCTAAACAGGACGGCTTTCTCTGGTAACTGTGAATATAGAAACTGAGGCGGGCAAAGGGGGTGAATACATCCAGGCCGCGCACAAAAGGCCGAACCAGGCTGTGGCACGGAGATCCTAGCGGAGGAAAAACTGTTCCTGTGGCAAGCCGGGCAATACAAGCTAACACTCGCGCCAAACCCAAACAAAGAAAGACAAGCGGGGCAGCCATTTTACCCGTTCTCCTGGTTGGTGCGCAGTTAGTGGGCGAGAGATCTCTTCCTAAGCCCCAGAAGTGGGTGTCCGTGTTGCCCCACAGAGAGGCAGGGTCAGAGGCCTTTCTGTGGGCCGAAAGCAGAATCTCTGGGCAGCCCCAGTGCCCTGGGAAAGCCGCGCATGGGAGAAAGCGAGAACTAATTCCAATGGTGGAAATTTTCCGTGCTGGTGAGGGTTTCACTCAGGGAAACGCGGCCGGCCTCATATCCTGGTGTGCGCGCGCAGATAGGTAGTGAGCGATTCCTCCGAGTGCCTCGGCAGTGCGCGCCCGTGTTATCGCACAGAGGGGCAGAGTCAGGGGCCTTTGTGTGGGCAAAAGCAGAATCTCGGGCCACCCCAGCGCCTTGCAAAAGCCGCGCACGGGGACGGAGCGAGAGCGAATTCCAGCGCTACAAATTTCCATGCGGTTGGGGGTTTCACTCAGAGTGTGAGACTACTGGCCGGATATCCTGGTCTGCGCGCACAGATAGTGAATGAGAGTTTCCTCCAAGCACCCCGGAAGTGGGTGCCCGCCTGTGTTACCGGACAGAGTGGCAGAGCCAGAGGTCTTTGAGTGGGCGGAAAGCCCGCCTGATTATGCTAGCAGCTCTGACTGACTGAGCCCTACCCAGAGCCCTGTGCTGAGTGGGAATAGAGTGGGGAGTTGCCAGCTCTTTGAACCTCTTATTATCCAGGCAGAGGCAGCAACAATCCCATAGCTGGATTATCAGGCTACTAATTGAGGAAGGAAAGACTAGGAGAAAGGCTCCAGGAACACGAACTCTCTCACTGGCGGAGCCTATGAATGCTAATGAGCCTTGACTCCCAACGAGACTAAAGCACAATACATGACATTGCCATAGAGACTTATCAACTGCAAACCTCTACCTGAGCGTGCCAAAGGGGCAGAACCTGGGGTACAGAGTCACCGACCAGGAAGAGGGAGAGAAAAGAAAAAACAAGAAGATAACCTCTCAAAATCAAGAATAATCTGCAGACTTTATAACCTATCCCATTTTATTATATTTGTTCATTTGTTTCTCTTATCTTCATTCTTGATACTTTTTTTCCTCCTCCAATTTGGCCGATTAACTCTCTGCCGGTCTTACTCTCTCCTCTCCTTGAACTACACTACCCATAAGTGTTACATCTCCAATTATCTTTTTTCTCCTCTTCCTTTCTCTCTATGAGGGTTGCACTCCAAAACCCTTAACTCTCTCTCTCTCCTTTCTTTTTTCTTCTTTTACTGGTTCCCTCTTTTTTTCTCTCTCTCTCTTTCTTTTCTCCCTCTATATTAGTTTCTTCCTTTCTCCTTTACATCTCCTCTCATTCAAACCTCAATAACAAACAAATTATCTTATCTGGGACTCAAACTTATGTTTGTGGCATTTTGGGGGTTTTTACTTCACCTTTTTAACTCACTAGCAGTGCTCCCATCCCTGGCTCTCCATTTTATCTAGTTCTTGTTCCACTAAATACAATAGTATTTTTTTAATTTGTCCCCCATTTTTCTGTTCTCCTCTTATTCCTCTCATCATAACTCTTAGACAACCAACACCTAAAAGCAAATCATTTTATTCTTGACCCAAATTTTTTCCTTATTTGCTTTTTGTGGGTCCATACGGCCCCCCTTTTTCTTTTATTTTTTTTCCTTTTTTATTTTTTGCCCCTTTATTACTTTTCCCCAATTCAGGACCTCCATCACAGGCATTATTTGTTATAATTCACAGTTCACCACAAGATTTTCTCAAGAAAAAGGGGAGAGGAGAGGAAAAAAGGAGGGGGGGAATAATTTCCTTTTTTTAAAAATTATTATTTCATTTTTCTTTATTTCATTATTAATTTTTTTAAAAAAAAAACAACTCTTTTTGATTTTTTATTTTTTTAACTTTTTATTCTTTATTAAATCTCATTAATACTATCAACAAAACCACCCTCAGATGCCATTAAGGAAGAGAAAATCGAATATCATGGATACAAAAGAAAGAGAGGTAACACAGCTAGATGAGGAAAAATCTATGGAGAAAAAATTTAATATATTGGAAACCTTGGAGCTAAATGACAGAGAATTCAAGATAGAAATCCTAAAAATCCTCCGAGATATACAAGAAAACACAGAAAGGCAATTTAGGGAGCTCAGAAAACAACTCAATGAACACAAAGAATATATGTCCAAAGAAATTGAAACTATAAAAACAAATCAAACAGAGATGAAAAACTCAATTCACGAGCTGGAAAACGAAGTAACAAGCTTAGCTAATAGAACAGGTCAGATAGAAGAGAGGATTAGTGAAATAGAAGACAAGCAACTTGAGGCACAACACAGAGAAGAAGAAAGAGACTCAAAAATTAAAAAAAATGAGATAGCCCTACAAGAATTATCTGACTCCATCAAAAAGAATAACATAAGAATAATAGGTATATCAGAGGGAGAAGAGAGAGAAAATGGAATGGAGAACATACTCAAACAAATAATAGATGAGAACTTCCCAAGCCTGTGGAAAGAACTAAAGCCTCAAATTCAAGAAGCAAACAGAACACCGAGTTTTCTTAACCCCAACAAACCTACTCCAAGGCATATCATAATGAAATTGACACAAACCAACAGCAAAGAAAAAATTCTCAAGGCAGCCAGGGAAAAGAAGAATACAACATATAAAGGAAGGCCCATTAGATTATCATCAGATTTCTCAGCAGAAACTCTACAAGCTAGAAGAGAGTGGACCCCAATATTTGAAGTCCTGAAAGAGAGAAACTTTCAGCCACGAATACTATACCCATCAAAGCTATCCTTCAAATATGAAGGAGAAATAAAAACATTCACAGATACAGCAAAGATGAGGGAATTTATCATCAGAAAACCCCCACTCCAGGAATTACTAAAGGGGGTTCTCCAATCAGATACAAAGAACAAAAAAAAAACAGAGCCACAAGTAAAAGCTCCAAGAAGAACACAATAAAACCAAATTTAAACTGTGACAACAACAAAAAGAAAGAGGGGGAGAAGATGGAGATTAACAGTAGCAAAGGACGATGGAGTGCAAAAGTACTCACAAAATAGTTTGCTACAATGAACAGGGTAGGGACCCTTTTCATTACTCAAAGGTAACCACCATTGAAAAAACCACCACAGAAGCACATGAGATAAAAAAGATAGCAACAGAGGAAAGATGTATGGAATACAACCAAATAAAAACAAAAGATAGAAAAACGAAAGAGAAGGATCAAACAAGACACAAAACTAACAGGAAGCAAGATATAAAATGGCAATAGGGAACTCACAAGTATCAATAATTACACTAAATGTAAACGGATTAAACTCACCAATAAAAAGGCACAGAGTAGCAGAATGGATTAAAAAAGAAAATCCAACTATATGCTGCCTACAGGAAACTCATCTAAGTAACAAGGATAAAAACAAATTCAAAGTGAAAGGCTGGAAAACAATACTCCAAGCAAATAACATCCAAAAAAAAGCAGGTGTAGCAATACTCATATCGGATAATGCTGACTACAAGACAGGAAAAGTACTCAGAGATAAAAATGGCCATTTCATAATGTCTAAGGGGACACTGAATCAAGAAGACATAACAATTCTTAATATATATGCACCAAACCAAGGAGCACCAAAATATATAAGACAGCTACTTATTGACCTTAAAACAAAAACTGACAAAAATACAATCATACTTGGAGACCTCAATACACCGCTGACGGCTCTAGATCGGTCATCCAAACAGAGAATCAACAAAGACATAGTGGCCTTAAACAAAACACTAGAGCACCTGGATATGATAGACATCTACAGGACATTTCATCCCAAAGTGACTGAGTATACATTTTTCTCCAGTGTACATGGATCATTCTCAAGAATTGACCATATGTTGGGCCACAAAAACAACATCAGCAAATTCAGAAAAATTGAAGTTGTACCAAGCATATTTTCTGATCATAAAGCCTTGAAACTAGAATTCAACTGCAAAAAAGAGGAAAAAAATCCCACAAAAATGTGGAAACTAAACAACATACTTTTAAAAAATGAATGGGTCAAAGGAGAAATAAGTGCAGAGATCAAAAGATTTATACAGACTAATGAAAATGACAATACGACATATCAGAATCTATGGGATGCAGCAAAAGCAGTGATAAGAGGGAAGTTCATATCACTTCAGGCTTATATGAACAATCAAGAGAGAGCCCAAGTGAACCACTTAACTTCCCACCTTAAGGAACTAGAAAAAGAAGAACAAAGACAACCCAAAAGCAGTCGAAGAAAGGAGATAATAAAAATCAGAGCAGAAATAAATGAATTAGAGAACAGAAAAACTATAGAAAAAATTAATAGAACAAGGAGCTGGTTCTTTGAAAAGATCAACAAAATTGACAAACCCTTGGCAAGACTTACCAAGGAAAAAAGAGAAAGAACTCATATAAACAAAATCCAAAATGAAAGAGGAGAAATCACCACGGACACCGTAGATATACAAAGAATTATTGTAGAATACTATGAAAAACTTTATGCCACTAAATTCAACAACCTAGAAGAAATGGATAAATTCCTAGAAAAATACAACCTTCCTAGACTGAGTCAAGAAGAAGCAGAAAGCCTAAACAGACCTATCAGTAGAGAAGAAATAAAAAAAACCATTAAAAACCTCCCCAAAAATAAAAGTCCAGGCCCTGACGGCTATACCAGCGAATTTTATCAAACATTCAAAGAAGACTTGGTTCCTATTCTACTCAAAGTCTTCCAAAAAATTGAAGAAGAAGCAATACTTCCAAACACATTTTATGAGGCCAACATAACCCTCATACCAAAACCAGGCAAGGATGGCACAAAAAAAGAAAACTACAGACCAATATCTCTAATGAATACAGATGCTAAAATACTAAACAAAATACTAGCAAATTGAATACAACAACATATTAAAAAAATAATACATCATGATCAAGTGGGATTCATCCCAGAATCTCAAGGATGGTTCAACATACGTAAAACGGTTAACGTAATACAACATATCAACAAAACAAAGAACAAAAACCACATGATCTTATCAATAGATGCAGAAAAGGCTTTCGATAAAATACAACACAATTTTATGTTTAAGACTCTCAACAAAATGGGTATAGAAGGAAAATATCTCAACATGATAAAGGCCATATATGATAAACCATCAGCTTACATCATGTTAAATGGCACTAAACTGAAGGCTTTCCCCCTTAAATCAGGAACAAGACAGGGTTGTCCACTCTCTCCACTCTTATTTAATGTGGTACTAGAGGTTCTCGCCACAGCAATCAGACAAGACAAAGAAATAAAAGGCATCCATATCGGAAAAGAAGAAGTAAAGGTATCACTTTTTGCAGATGATATGATCCTATACATCGAAAACCCCAAAGAATCCACAAAAAGACTACTAGAAACAATAAGCCAATACAGTAAGGTCGCAGGATACAAAATTAACATTCAGAAGTCAATAGCCTTTCTATATGCCAACAATGAAACAACTGAGAAGGAACTCAAAAGAATAATCCCCTTCACGATTGCAACAAAAAAATAAAATACTTAGGAATAAACATAACAAAGAATGTAAAGGACTTATATAATGAAAACTATAAACCATTGTTAAGGGAAATTGAAAAAGATATAATGAGATGGAAGAATATACCTTGTTCTTGGCTAGGAAGAATAAATATAATCAAGATGGCTATATTACCCAAAGCAATATACAAATTCAATGCAATTCCCATCAAACTTCCAATGACGATTTTTAAAGAAATAGAGCAAAAAATCATCAGATTTATATGGAACTATAAAAAACCCCGAATAGCCAAAGCAATCCTAAAGAAAAAGAATGAAGCTGGGGGCATTACAATACCTGACTTCAAACTCTATTATAGGGCCACGACAATCAAAACAGCATGGTATTGTCAGAAAAATAGACACTCAGACCAATGGAACAGAATAGAAAGTCCAGAAATAAAACCACATATATATAGTCAAATAATTTTTGATAAAGGGGCCAACAACACACAATGGAGAAAAGAAAGCCTCTTCAATAAATGGTGCTGGGAAAACTGGAAAGCCACATGCAAAAGAATGAAACTGGACTACAGTCTCTCCCCATGTACAAAAATTAACTCAAAATGGATCAAAGATCTAAACATAAGACCTGAAACCATTAAGTACATAGAAGAAGACATAGGTACTCAACTCATGGACCTGGGTTTTAAAGAGCATTTTATGAATTTGACTCCAATGGCAAGAGAAGTGAAGGCAAAAATTAATGAATGGGACTACATCAGACTAAGAAGTTTTTGCTCAGCAAGAGAAACTGATAACAAAATAAACAGAAAGCCAACTAAATGGGAAATGATATTTTCAAACAACAGCTCAGATAAGGGCCTAATATCCAAAATATACAAAGAACTCATAAAACTCAACAACAAACAAACAAACAATCCCATAATAAAATGGGAAGAGGATATGAACAGACACTTCTCCCAGGAAGAAATACAAATGTCCAACAGATATATGAAAAGATGCTCATCTTCTTTAGCTATTAGAGAAATGCAAATCAAAACAGCAATGAGATACCACCTCACACCTGTTCGATTAGCTATTATTAGCAAGACAGGTAATAGCAAATGTTGGAGAGGCTGTGGAGAAAAAGGAACCCTCATACACTGTTGGTGGGAATGTAAAGTAGTACAACCATTATGGAAGAAAGTATGGTGGTTCCTCAAAAAACTGAAAATAGAACTACCTTATGACCCAGCAATCCCTCTACTGGGTATATACCCCCAAAACTCAGAAACATTGATACGTAAAGACACATGCAGCCCCATGTTTATTGCAGCATTGTTCACAGTGGCCAGGACATGGAAACAACCAAAAAGCCCGTCAATAGATGACTGGATAAAGAAGATGTGGCACATATACACTATGGAATACTACTCAGCCATAAGAAATGATGACATCGGAACATTTACAGCAAAATGGTGGGATCTTGATAACATGATACGAAGTGAAATAAGTAAATCAGAAAAAACCAGGAACTGCATTATTCCATACGTAGGTGGGACATAAAAGTGAAACTAAGAGACATTGATAAGAGTGTGGTGGTTACGGTGGGGAGGGGGGAATGGGGGAGGGAAAGGGGGAGGGGGAGGGGCACAAAGAAAACAAGATAGAAGGTGACAGAGGACAATCTGACTTTGGGTGACGGGTATGCATCATAATTGAACGACAAGATACCCTGGACTTGTTATCTTTGAATATATGTATCCTGATTTATTGATGTCACCCCATTAAAAAAATAAAATTATTTAAAAAAAAATAAAAAATAATAAAAATAATAAAAATGTTTAACTCTAATTTTCCTATTTTTTGAGAAGTGCACAGTACCAGAATACCTAAAGCAAGGATAGCCTAAACCTGTGAGGGCAGCAAATTATCCCAGCCTCACTTCTAACTAGAACTGAGTTCTGAAGCCTGGAGAGCAATGATTATTTGCCACTTTCCTAGGGGCTCTTTTACCAGAGGCTACAGAATGTGAATAAGCTATTATTGTTCTGAATGATTTTGCTAAGATAAAGAGACCTCCAAGTTCTGATCAGTTGGCTCAGTGGTAGAGCATCAGCCCAATCATGGAAGTCCAGGGTTTGATTCCCAGCCAGGGCACACAGAAGTGCTCATCTGCTTCTCTACCCTTCATTCTCTCCTTCATCTCTATCTCTCTCTTCCCTTCCCGCAGCCAAGGCTATATTGGAGCAATGATGGGCTGAGCACTGAGGATGGATCAATGGCCTCTGCCTCAGGTGCTAGAATGGTTTCAGTTGCAGTTGAACAATGCTGAGATAGGCTGAGTATCTCCCCCTGGTGGACATTCCAGGTAAATCCTGGTTGGATGCATGCAGGAATTTGTCTGCCTCCCCATTTCTCACTTTGGTGGGGCAAGGGGACCTCCAGGTGTTTTGGGAAACCTGGGTGAGGCATCAAGTGCTACCTAAATAAAATGTGAGAATAAATGAGAAAGGCCTCTCAAAAAAAATAAACTTAGGCTGTGTATTCAATCATGTGAACTAATCTAGACACAGAGTCCTACATCAAGTATCAAGTTCTGTGATATAAACAGGACCTGAGTTAGTTTAGAGAAGTTAGAGGTCACTGGGTTTTATGGCCAATCAGGGTGGAGGTTACATCTAAAATTGGCTTTGGAAAATGGTATTAGGCAGGATGAGCACCATAAGCAGGACCTGAAGATAGAGAGTAGTATTGCATTGTGATAGGCTCAGACATTGAACAGAAAGTTCTCTGGGAGCACTGTGGGAGTGGGTAACATCAGAGCCCGAGTGTCAGGTTCAGAGCTGGACATGGATCTGAGAGGTAGTAGAAACTCATTATCTGTGGGTTTCTTTTCTCTCACCTGCCTCAATCTTAGGTATGTGAACTGTGCCCAGGATGATGAAGAGCAGAAACTGGTGGCCTTTCAGTATGGCAAGCAGATATTCTATTGAACCTGCCAGGTCATCAAGACAAACTGTGAGCTGCTAGTCTGGTATGGTGACAAGTATGGCCAGAAGCTGGGCATCATCTATGTAAGCAAGCAGAAGAGAAAGCTCTCAGCAGCTAGAGGTGGGCACAACCATTCTTCAAAATGGAAAGAAAAAAGAGAACTCGCCTTAGAAATGTTCATGATATACTCTAAAGTCAGTAAGATTTTGAATCAGATGGTTCAGAAATTAAGGATTTATTTCATATGCCTTTGATACTTAGGAGAAATTTTTATATTTTTTAGTTTTTAAAATTTTTCCTTCTTTTTATTTTAATTAATTGTGTTTACATAGATTCTAGGGTGACCCCGAATGCATCTCCCCTCCCCCCATTCCCCTCAACATCTCCCTTCCCCCCTCCCTACTGCACCCTCCCCCCTTTCCTTCAGGTTTATCCCATCCTATCATCCCCTTTTCCTCTGTCCTCTTTTCCTCTGGTCCCTTTGATCTCTCCTCTGTCTCAATTCTATTCCTTAGTTCTCATTATTCTTTGGATTCCTCAAATGAGTGAGGTCATATGATATTTTTTTTCTCTGCCTGGCTTATTTCACTCAACAAAATAGTTTCCAGGTCCCTCTATATTGTTGCAAATGGTAATATTTCCTTCATTTTTATAACCGCACAGTATTCCATTGTATATATGTATCACAGCTTTTTAATCCACTCGTACACTGATGGACACTTGGGCTGTTTCCAGATCTTTGATATTCTGAACAATGCTGCCATAAACGTGGGGGTGCATTTTTTTTTTTTAGTTGGTGATATGGTGTCCTTGGGATATATTCTTATAAGTGGGATGGCTAGGTAAAAGGGCAGTTCTATTTCTAATTTTTTGAGGAATCTCCATACTGTTTTTTTCCACAGTGGTTGCACCAGTCTGCATTCCCACCAGCAGTGCAGGAGGGTTCCCCTTTCTCCATCTTTGCCAGCACCTATCTTGTGTTGTTTTTGTTTTGTTTTTAATTTTTTTTTATTTATTCATTTTAGAGAAAAGAGGGAGAGAGAGAGAGGAGACAGAGAGAGAGGAGGGGGGAGAAGCTGGAAGCATCAACACCCATATGTGCCTTGACCAGGCAAGCCCAGGGTTTCAAACTGTTGACCTCAGCATTTCCACGTCAATGCTTTATCAACTGCACCACCATAGGTCAGGCTATCATGTGTTGTTTTGTTAATGAGCGCCATTCTGACTGCTGTGAAGTGGTATCTCATTGTGGTTTTAATTTGCATTTCTTTAATGATTAGTGATGTTGAACATTTCTTTTATTTGTCTATTGGCCAACTGTATGTCCTCTTTGGAAAAGTGTATATTTATTTCTTGTGCCCATTTTTTGATTAGATAATGTTTGTCTTTCTGGTGTTGAGTTTTACAAGTTGTTTATAAATTTTGGTTATTAATCCCTTATCATATGTATTGTTGAATATGTTCTCCCATTGTGTGGTTTGTCTTTTTATTCTGTTCATATTGTCTTTACCTGTGCAAAAGCATTTTAGTTTGATATAGCCCTATTTGTTTATCCTGTCTTTTAATTTATTTGCCTATTGAGATAAATCAGCAAAGATATTGCTACAATAGATGTCGGTGAGCTTACTGCCTAAGTTTTCTTCTAGGATACTTACGGTTTCACAATTTATATATTTTTTTTCTTTTTTTTTTTTTTAATATATAAATAAATTTTTATTTTAATGGGGTGACATCAATAAATCAGGGTACATACATTCAAAGAAAACATTTCCAGGTTATCTTGTCATTTAGTTATGTTGCATACCCATCACCCAAAGAGAGATCGTCCTCTGCCACCCTCCATCCAGTTCTCTCTGTACTCCTCCCCCTCCCCTCCCCCTCTCCCTCCTTCCCTCCCCCACCCCATAGCCACCACACTCCTGTTCATGCCTCTCAGTCTCGCTTTTATGTCCCACTAATGTATGGAATCCTGCAGTTCCTGTTTTTTTCTGATTCGCTTATTTCACTCCGCACAATGCTACCAAGACTCCACCATTCCGCTATAAGTGATCCAATGTCATCATTTCTCCTAGCTGAATAATATACCATGGTGTATATGTGCCCCATCTTCTTCATCTAGTCCTCTATTTTTTTTACAGTGATTAAAAGCCTTTAAGCAAACTCTTGGCCAATACAGCAACAATCCATAAATGAGTAGTGTCCTTAACATGTTCCCCAAGTCCAAGTTGGTCCCCTCACCATGCCAAATCCCTGAAAAATGCAACCCAACCACAGTTCAGTCTGTTAGGAGCTGTCACAGGGAGCAGGAGTCCAGGAACGTTTCCCACAGGAAAAGTCCGTATGGCACTGGAATTGTTGTCACCATTCTATACTTTGCAGCTCATGTCCAAGTCCCAATGACCGCTGCTTCTAGCTGGTAATGATTCAGGTAGACTGGAAAAAGCCATTTGCAGCATGCGTGGATATGGAGCTTCTGTTCTCCTCTGCCTGGAGAGTTGAGACCAGGTTGCTTTTCCCTGGAGCTCTGTGACTGTGGCCTGGTAAAGAGAACCTTGGGATACACTAAGCTGGGTGGCAAAGGTAAATTCATAATACAAGTTGGCAAAAGGAGGAAAGAGAGCTCTAAATTAAGAGTAGGTCCCAGCCTGAAATATGAGTGGGGCATTGAGGTAGGAGGAATAAAGGAAACACTATATATTAAGCAAAGCAGCAGAAAATAGGACTATAAACACCCACAACAGAGATCTTTGAGGGAAGAATAAAGAACCTGACTATTCAGGCAAAAC
The DNA here is from genome assembly GCF_036850765.1 of Saccopteryx bilineata. Taxonomy (NCBI): domain Eukaryota; kingdom Metazoa; phylum Chordata; class Mammalia; order Chiroptera; family Emballonuridae; genus Saccopteryx; species Saccopteryx bilineata. Next base: position 76,438 of record NW_027095497.1, on the reverse strand, counting down.
ATAGTTAAGTGGCCCTTGTGCAAATGAGATCAGTTTACCTGCTTCTTGGAAGAAATACCCTAGGCTCGTCCACAGTGTCGTAGATGGGGTCGACGGCCCTGGGCACCTTCAGCCTTCAGTGGCAAACCCCAGCATTCTGGGCAAGGTTAGGTCATAGGTAGCTGGAGCAGGCCTGGAAGAGACTGAACCCTCCCTTAGAGGAGCGAGGGGGAAGCCCACCTTCCAGTGTCCCTGTTTCCTCACAGTAGAGGTGTGTAAGCCTGGCAGGCTTTAGCTCAATGACCTTCCTTTCCACTATTGAAGCAGGACCCAGATGGCATCCTATGAGACCCCTTTGTGGTGCTGGAGCCTTTAAGGGTGTATCCTAAAAGCTTATAGTTCCCCCTGATCTCTATTGGGCTTTTTCTGCCTCTAGGTATCTTAAAAGCCATTCTCAGAAGATCTCGCTGAGGGGTTTGAGGATCCCCATCTGCCTATATAAATCTTTTCCATATATCTGGAGCTATTTGGAAAAAAGACAGAACAGTGTTATTAGCTAGATCTAATAAAGAAGGTAGATTTGGTGTCTCCTGTTCATCAGCTTTCAAAAGAAATGTAAATTTTTTTTTTAAGTAAAAAGCATGATATGGTAGACCCATCGGAGTCATTGGCCTGGTGTGCAGGATTCCCGGGTTCGATTCCCAGCCAGAGCACACAGGAGAAGCGCCCATCTACCTCTCCACCCCTCCCCCTCTCCCCCCTCCCGGTCCCTCTCCTCCCACCCACAGCCAAGGCTCCACCGGAGCAAATCCACCCTGGGCACTAAGGATGGCCCCATGGCCTCCGCCCCAGTTGCTAGAATGACTCCGGTTGTAACAGAGCAACATCCCAGATGGGCAGAGCATTCCCCCCGGTAGGCATGCCAGGTGGATCCCAGTCAGGCGCATGCAGGAGTCTGTCTGCTTGCCTCCCCATCCCCATCCTCAGAAATATACAAAAAAAAAATAAATAAATAAAAGAAAAAATACAAAAAAAAAAAAAGGGGGGGCATTCCCTTGTGCTAAAGCACCAGGAAGCATGGAGTGAGCTTGAGTATGTCCTATGAAACATGGAGCTCTATGTTTACATATAAGTCTTTGAAGAAGGAGGAACTGCTGAAATAGTTTGTCAGCATTTGTCCCTAAGACAGCAGTCTTTATAGTGGGAACACCATACGTAAATATTTGCTGTCTGTTTATAGATTAAGGGGGGAATATGGCCAATGCTGAAAAGCCATGATCTTTGTGCCCCTCCCCTCCCCCAACCCCCTCCCTCTCCTCCTCCCATTCTGTAACCCCAACACTGTTGTTCATGTCTCTGAGTCTCATCTTTATATCCCACCTATGTGTGGAAACATATAGTTCTTAGTTTTTTCTGATTTACTTCTTTCACTCAGTATAATGTTATCAAGGCCCATCCATGTTGTTATAAAAGATCCTATGTCATCATTTCTTATGGCTGAGTAGTATTCCATAGTATATATATACCAAAGCTTTTTAATCCACTCATCCTCTGATGGACACTTGGGCTGTTTCCAAATCTTTGCTATTGTGAACAATGCTGCCATAAACATGGGGGTGCATTTCTTCTTTTCAAACAGTGCTATGGTGTTCTTGGGGTATATTCCTAACAGTGGTATAGCTGGGTCAAAAGGCAGTTCGATTTTTAATTTCTTGAGGTATCTCCATACTGTTTTCCACAGTGGCTGCATCAGTCTGCATTCCCACCAGCAGTGCAGGAGGGTTCCCTTTTCTCCACATCCTCGCCAGCACTTATTCTGTGTTGTTTTATTGATGAGCGCCATTCTGACTGGTGTGAGGTGATATCTCATTGTGGTTTTAATTTGCATTTCTCTAATCATTAATGATGTTGAACATTTTTTCATATGCCTATTGGCCATCTGTGTGTCCTCTTTGGAGAAATGTCTATTCATTTCTTTTGCCCATTTTTGGATTGGATTGTTTGTCTTCCTGGTATTAAGTTTTACAAGTTCTTTATAAATTTTGGTTATTAACCCCTTATCAGACGCTAGGTCAAATATATTCTCCCATTGTGTAGTTGGTCTTTTTATTCTGTTCTTATTGTCTTTAGCTGTGCAGAAGCTTTTTAGTTTGATAAAGTCCCATTTGTTTATCCTGTCTTTTATTTCACTTGCCTGTGGAGACAAATCAGCAAATATATTGCTGCGAGAGATGTCAGAGAGCTTACTGCCTATGTTTTCTTCTAAAATGCTTATGGTTTCATGGCTTACATTCAAGTCTTTTATCCATTTTGAGTTTATTTTTGTGAGTGGTGTAAGTTGGTGGTCTAGTTTCATTTTTTTGCAGGTAGCTGTCCAGTTTTCCCAACACCATTTGTTGAAGAGGCTGTCTTTACTCCATTGTATTGTCTTACCTCCTTTGTCAAATATCAGTTGTCCATAGAGCTGTGGGTTTATTTCTGAGTTCTCTGTTCTGTTCCATTGATCTATGTGCCTGTTCTTATGCCAGTACCATGCTGTTTTGAGTACAATGGCCTTATAATATAACTTGATATCTGGAAGTGTGATACCTCCCGCTTTTTTCTTCCTTTTCAGGATTGCTGAGGCTATTCGTGTTCTTTTTTGGTTCCATATAAATTTTTGGAATATGTGTTCTATGTCTTTGAAGTAAGTCATTGGTATTTTCATTGGTATTGCATTGAATTTATAAATTGCTTTGGGTAATATAGACATTTTAATGATGTTTATTCTTCCTAACCATGAGCACGGTATATGCCTCCACTTATTCGTATCTTCCCTGATTTCTTTTATCAATGTTTTATAATTTTCTGAGTACAAGTCTTTAATCTCCTTGGTTAGATTTATTCCTAGGTACTTTATTTTTTTGGTTGCAATGGTAAAGGGGATTGATTCCCTGATTTCTCTTTCTGACAGTTCATTATTAGTGTATAAAAATGCCTCTGATTTCTGAGTATTGATTTTATATCCTGCCACCTTGCCAAATTCTTTTATCAGGTCTAGTAGTTTTTTGACTGAAACTTTAGGGTTTTCTATATACAATATCATGTCATCTGCAAATAATGATAGTTTTACTTCTTCTTTTCCAATTTGGATGCCTTTTATTTCTTTTTCTTGTCTGATTGCTGTGGCGAGGACTTCCAGAACTATGTTGAATAAGAGTGGTGAAAGGGGGCAACCCTGCCTTGTTCCTGATCTTAAGGGGATAGCTTTTAATTTTTGCCCATTGAGTATTATGTTGGCTATGGGTTTGTCATAGATGGCCTTTATCATGTTGAGGTATGTTCCCTGTATTCCCACTTTGCTGAGAGTTTTGATCATGAATGGGTGCTGGACTTTATCAAATGCTTTTTCTGCATCTATTGAAATTATCATGTGGTTTTTCTCCTTTCTTTTGTTTATGTGATGAATCACATTGATTGATTTGCGAATATTGTACCAGCCTTGCCTCCCAAGAATAAATCCTACTTGATCATGGTGTATGATTTTTTCCATATATTGCTGGATCCGGTTCGCTAATATTTTATTGAGGATTTTTGAATCTAAGTTCATCAGGGATATTGGCCTATAATTTTCTTTTTTTGTGTTGTCTTTGCCTGGTTTTGGAATCAGAATTATGCTCGCCTCATAAAAGGAGTTTGGAAGTCTTCCTTCCTCTTGAATTTTTTGAAATAGCTTGAGAAGGATAGGAGTTAGTTCTTCTTTGAATATTTGGTAGAATTCACTTGTGAAGCCATCAGGCCCAGGACTTTTCTTTTTTGGGAGTTTTTTGATAGCTGTTTCAATCTCATTTGTTGTAATTGGTCTGTTTAGGTTTTCTGATTCTTCCAGATTGATTTTTGGAAGATTATATGATTCAAGGAATTTGTTCATTTCATCTAGGTTGTCTAGTTTTTTGGCGTACAGTTCTTCATAGTATTTTCTTACAATATTTTGTATTTCTATTGTGTCAGTTGTTATTTCTCCACTCTCGTTTCTAATTTTATTTATTTGAGTCCTCTCTCTTTTTTTCTTGGTGAGTCTTGTTAAAGGTTCATCGATCTTGTTTACCTTTTCAAAGAACCAGCTCCTGGTTTCATTGATCCTCTGTATTGTTTCTTTAGCCTCTATGTCACTTATTTCTGCTCTGATCTTTATTATTTCCTTCCTTCTACTTGCTCTGGGCTTTACTTGCTGTTCTTTTTCTAGTTCTTTTAGATGCAGGGTTAAGTTGTTAATTTGAGCTTTTTCTAGCTTCTTGAGGTATGCCTGTAATGCTATATACTTCCCTCTCAGGACTGCTTTTGCTGTGTCCCATAAATTTTGAGTTGATGTATGCTCATTATCGTTCGTTTCTAGGAATTTTTTAATTTCTTCTTTGATCTCAATGTTAACCCATTCATTGTTTAATAACGTGCTATTTAGTTTCCAAGTGTTTGAGTGTTTTTCAATTTTTTTATTGTGGTTGATTTCTAGTTTAATGCCATTGTGATCAGAGAAAGTGTTCGATATGATTTCAATCTTCTTAAATTTGTTGAGCCCGCTTTTGTGCCCTAACATGTGGTCTATTCTAGAGAATGTCCCATGAGCGCTTGAAAAGAATGTATATTCTGCTCTTTTAGGGTGAAAGGTTCTGAAGATATCTATTAAATCGAGTTCATCTAATATGTCCTTTAAGTCTGCTGTTTCTTTGTTAATTTTCTTTCTTGAGGACCTATCTAATGATGTTAATGGGGTATTGAAATCTCCTACTATTATAGTATTGCTGTTGATCTCGCCCTTTAAGTCTATCAAAGTCTGCTTTATATATTTAGGTGCTCCTATATTAGGTGCGTAGATATTTATAATGGTTATATCTTCCTTTTGTATTGCTCCCTTTATCATTATGTAGTGACCTTCTTTATCTCTAACTATGGTCTTTGTTCTAAAGTCCATTTTGTCTGATATAAGTATTGCTACCCCAGCTTTTTTTTCATTTCCATTTGCGTGAAATATTTTTTTCCATCCTTTTATCTTCAGTCTGTGTGCATCTTTTGATTTAAGGTGTGTCTCTTGTAGACAGCATATGTATGGGTCCTGTTTTCTTATCCACGCAGCTACCCTATGTCTCTTGATCGGATCATTTAATCCATTAACATTTAAGGTTATTACTGATATGTAACTGTTTATTGCCATTTTTTTTCTTTAAAACTGTTTTTCTCTTTTGCTATATTCTTTTTTTCCTTTGATCTGTTTACAACAGGTCCCTTAGCATTTCTTGCAGCCTTGGTTTGGTTGTAGTGAAATCCTTTAGTTTTTTTTTTGTCTGTAAAGCTTTTTATTTCTCCTTCAATTTTAAATGATAGCCTTGCTGGATAAAGTAGTCTTGGTTGTAGGTTCTTGTTCTGCATTACTTTGAATATTTCTTGCCATTCCCTTCTGGCCTCAAGTGTTTCTGTTGAGAAGTCAGAAGTCATCCTTATGGGGGCTCCTTTGTAGGTGATTGTCTTTTTTTCTCTAGCACACAATTTATATTTAAGTCCTTTATTCATTTTGAGTTTATTTTTGTGAATGGTGTAAGTTGGTGGTCTTTACTCCACTTTATGCTCTTACCCTTTGTCAAATATCAATTGTCCATAAAAACGTGGGTTTATTTTTGAGTTCTCTGTTCACTTCCATTGATCTATATGGCTGTTCTTATGCCAGTATCAAGCTGCTTTGGGTACAATGGCCTTGTACTATAACTTGATATCAGAAAGTGTGATGCCTCCCACTTTATTCTTCTTTTTCAAGATTGCTGAGGCTATTTGTCTTCTTTTCTGGTCCCATATACATTTTTGGAATATGTGTTCTATATCTTTGAAGTATGTCAATGGTATTTTAATTGGTATTGCACTGAATTTATAAATTGCTTTGGGTAATATAGACATTTTAATATTTATTCTTCCTAACCATGAGCACAGTATATGCTTCCACTTGTTTGTGTCTTTCTTGATTTCTTTTATCAATGTTTTATAATTTTCCGAGTACAACTATTTAACCTCCTTGGTTAAATTTACTCCTAGGTACTTCAGTTTTTTGGTTATGATAGTGAAGGGGATTGTTTCCTTACTTTCTCTTTATGACAGTTTATTGTTCATGTATAAAAATGCCTCTGATTTCTGAGTATTAATTTTATATCCTGCCACCTTGCTGAATTCATTTATTAGGTCCAGTCGTTTTTTGACTGAGACATTAGGTTTTTCTATATACAGTATTATATCATCTGCCAATAATGATAGTGTTACTTCTTTTCCAATTTGGATGCCTTTTATTTCTTCTTCTTGTCTGATTGCTGTAGCTAGGACTTCCAGTGCTATGTTGAATAAGAGTGATGAAAGGGGGCAAACCTGCCTTGTTCCTGCTTTTAGGGGAATTGCTTTTAATTTTTGTCCATTAATTATAATGTTGGCTGTGGGTTCGTCAGAAGTGGCCTTTATCATATTGAGTTATGTTTCCTGTATTCCCACTTTGCTAAGAGTTTTGATCATAAATGGGTGCTGGATTTTATCAAATGCTTTTTCTGCATTGATTGAAATTATCATGTGGTTTTTCTCCTTCCTTTTTTTAATATGGTGAATCACATTAATTGATTTAAGAATGTTGTACCATCCTTACCTCCCCACAATAAATTCTACTTGATCATGATGTATGATTTCTTTCAGTATTGCTGGATCTTGTATGCTAATATTTTGTTGAGAATTTTGGCATCTAAATTCATCAGGGTTATTGACGTATAATTTTTTTTTTGTGTGTTGTCTTTGCCTGGTTTTGGAATGAGAATTATGCTCACCTCATAAAAAAAAACTTAGAAGTGTTTCTTCCTTTTGAATTTTTTGAAATAGCTTAGAAGGATAGGAGTTACTTTTTCTTTAAATATTTGGTATAATTAGCAAGTGAAACCATCGGGCCGAGGAGTTTTGTTTTTTCGGATCTGTTTAATAACTATTTTGATCTCTTTTGTTGTAATCAGTGTTTTTAGGTTTTCTGATTTTTCTAGAATGATTTTTGGAACATTATATGTTTCAAGGAATTTGTCCATTTTACCTAGGTGGTTTAATATATTGGCATACAGTTTTTCAGTGTTTCCTTACAATATTTTATGTTTCTATTGTGTCAGTTTTTATTTCTCCACTCTCATTTCTAATTTTATTTATTTGAGTTTTCTCTCTTCCTTTCTTGGTGAGTCTTGTTAAAGGTTCATTGATCTTGTTTATCCTTTCAAAGAACCAGCTCTTAGTTTCATTGATCCTCTATATTGTTTCTGTAGCTTCTATATCATTTATTTCTGCTCTGATCTTTATTATTTTCTACCTTTTACTACCTCTGGGTCTTACTTGCTGTTCTTTTTCTAGTTCTTTTAGATAAAGGGTAAGGTTGTTTATTTGAGCTTTTGCAAGCTTCTTAAGGAATGCCTGTAGTGCTGTGAACTTTCCTTTCAGGACTGCTTTTGCTGTGTCCCATAAATTTTGAGTTGTTTTTTGCTCATTATCGTTTGTTTCTAGGAATTTTTTTATTTCTTCTTTGATTTCATTGTTAACCCATTCATTACCTAATAACATGCTATTTAGTTTCCATGTGTTTGAGTATTTTTCAGTTTTTCTGTTGTGGTTGATTTTTAGTTTCATGCCATATGTGATCAGAGAAAATGCTTGATATGATTTCAATCTTCTTAAATTTGTTGAGACTGCTTTTGTGTCCTAACATATGGTCTATCTTAGAGAATGTACCATGAGCACTTGAAAGGAATGTATATTCTGCTGCCTTATGGTGAAAGGTTCTAAAGATATCTATTAAATCAAGTTGGTCTAGTGCGGTGTTTCCCAACGTGGGGCCCACACCCCACAGGGGGGCAATTCGATAGTTAAGGGGGGCAATTTGAAAATGGACTTGACACAACTTTAATTCTTTTGCCCCGGGCCATTTAAATGCAATGCTAGATATCGGTGCCAAATTTAACAAAAAATGCAATTCTTAAATAATTGCGGTAAATAATTATTAAGTATAATTTCGTTTGACGAGACCAAAATATCAACTGGGTTATTGGCGTCGTCAAGTAAACTTCATCCTGGGTTCACCGTGGAGCGTGCCGTCTGCTGCGGGGAACCACGGACATTTTAAAAACTCGCTAAACAACGCAGTTATTCTCACCTAATTGGCCCATTGCAACTTCTGTAGTGTTTCACATCATTCAGTTGGTGTTAATTTGAAATAAGTGTCAGTCAAAACTGTTGTAAAAGCTCGTTGATTTAATAAATATACATATATATTGTATAGATATAATTGGTAAGTATTTGATTTTATTTTTATCAATATTAAACTCTTTATTAAGTACTTCTTGCATTGGGGCTAGAAAGCACTAATATTTTATAAATATTATGGGGGCTATAATAGTGCATGCATGACAATTTTAATTTTAGAAGCATAACTTTCCAGAAAATTTTGTCAAGTGGAAAAAATATAGATACCTTTTGATTTGCAGTGGTAGTGTAGTAAATGTGTTATATACATTTAAATAAATATGAATTTTTAGTATATGTTTACTCTATGTCACATTGAATATATTTTAACACATATTTTAATATTAGTTTTTAATTGATCTTATTTTTATTTCTTATAGCCCATAGTAAAATGAGTGGTGCAAGCAAGAAAAAAACTTGTCAATATTCAGAGGAATATTTAAAATTTGGGTTCATACCCGCTGTTTATGATGAGTGGATTCCTTTTTGTCTTTTATGCCAGCAATGCTTGACCAACGAATCAATAAAACAAGGTTGTCTTGAGGCGTATTTGAAGGCGAAACATAGTGCTCATATTAATTCAGATTTGAGTTACTTTAAAGAAAAATTTTGAAAAAAGAACAACATTAAAGTCTCTATTTACTGCTCATACTTCAACTAATAATCATGTTCTTGAGGTTAGTTATCAAATTTCTTTATTCATTGCTAAAACTGGAGAAAATCACACTATAGGAGAGAATTTAATAAAACCATCAATATCAGTATTTTTTTTAAATTTTTATTTATTCATTTTTAGAGAGAACAGAGAGAGGGGGAGAGAGAGAGAGGAGAGAGAGACAGAGAAAGAGAGAAGGGGGGAGGAGCTGGAAGCATCAACTCCTATGTGCCTTGACCAGGCAAGCCCAGGGTTTCAAACCGGCAACCTCAGCATTTCCAGGTTGACACTTTATCCACTGCGCCACCACAGGTCAGGTCAATATCAGTATTTCTTAAAATGGTTCTTGAAAAGATGAAAAAGATGTAAAAGCTATGCCACTAAGTGACAATACTGTTAGCAGAAGTATAGACGAAATGAATGAGGATATTGAAAAACAATTTATTGAAAAGCTGAAAACAAGAAAATTCTCCTTGAAAATGGATGAATCAACTTTGAGAAGACAGTGAGGCAATATTGATAACTTACATAAGATATATTGATAACTTACATAAAGGATATTTTGCTGAAGAAATGTTGTTCTGTAAAAGATTAGAAAGCACCACTACCTCCAAAGATATATATAATAAGCTAAAAAACTACTTAGATGTCAATGATATACCAATGAAAAATATAACATCTTGTGCTGCAGATGGTGCTCCCAATATGATGGGCAAGAAAAATGGCTGCTTAAAATTGATGAAAGATGCAAATCCAGAAATGATTCTTGTGCATTGTGTTATTCATAGGGAAAACTTGGTAGCTAAAAACATCTCGCCTGTTCTGAATGAAGTATTACATACAGTAATAAAGTATGTTAATGCTATTAAAGCTAGTGCCAAATGTGAGCATCTTTTCAAGCTATTTTGTGAAGAACAAAATGAAGACCATGTGAGAATTTTACTTCATACTGAAGTAAGATGGCTATCTAAAGGAAACTGTTTGAAAAGATTTATGGAACTGTTTGATACTCTTAGTGATTTTTTTACACAATAAAGCTGAAATGAAATATCTGTTAACAATAGATGGTAAAGCATTTGTGAGTTATTTAGCCGATATCTTTGAAAAACTAAATATATTAAATAAGCAACTTCAAGGAACAAATAAAACTCTTGTCGATGCAAAAGCAAAGATATTTGGTTTCATTACCAATATTGAGTTATGTCAGAAACATATTAACAACAAAAACTTTAAACAGTTTCATTGGCTCCAAAAATGTGAAGTAAATGATACCGCTTTACTTGTTATTGTCAATCATTTGAATATTCTATCAGCTGATTTAAAAGAAAGATTTTCTGATTTAAAACAAATTGATTTTCCAACATGGGTGATGCAGCCAATGTTAGTGGATTTGTCTGATATACCAAATGTGCAGTATCAAGAAGAACTCACAGAATTGCAAAATGATGAGTCAGTTAAAGCTTTATTTAATATCAAAGGAGCGATGGCATGGCTTTGTGAGGAAACAGAAATCAAATACCCAAATTCAACCAAATGTGCAAGAAAACTATTGCTACCGTTTCCATCTTCATTTTTAGCTGAATGTGGATTTAGTGCTGTAAATGATTTACTGGTAAAAAAAAGAAATCAGCTGGATATAACACAACGTGGAGACTTGAGACTAAAGCTAACCAAATTGGAACCTAATATAAAATCTCTGTGCAGCAAGCATCAAACTAAATTAAAATAATAAATTAATATAGAAAAATCTGTATTAAAATTATTTGGAATTTAAATTTCTGTTTTTCATTATATGTTTTGAAATTTTACTGTGTTTTGTTAACAATTTCATAGTGATTTCTTCCTAGAACCTATCATTTATGTTTATTAAGTGAACAAATCAATTTTTTAATGTTAAAAATTATGTATGTTACATAGGGGGGGACATAAAAATTTTAGAATTTATCCTTAGAAAGGATAACGTGGGGCATGGCACAAAAAGTTTGGGAAACACTGCTCTATCCCCTTGCGCCACCACAGGTCAGGCCCAAGTGTCGCCTCTTAAGACACCCTATCGCAAGAGCACACGCAGGCGTGCAAGTGAGCACCCGTGGGCCCAGCAGTCAGCCTCAGCGCTGTCTCTTGCACAGGCACATCGGGGCTGATCATGCGGGCTGGCCGAAGTGTGGACATGGAAAGGAGCCCACGAGGTAGTGCTGAGGGAGAAGCAGAGAGGACATGGTGGGTTGGGGGCAGCCAGGACCCAGCGGGGCGAAGGGGGTTCTGCCGGAGACTGTACAAGATCATGTGGCTGCATCTTCCCCCAGCCACCCAATGACTTCAGAGGCATCCGCGCCTACTTCTTCCAGGAGGGTGGCCGCCTTGGGCGACTGGGAGAAGGCGCGCTGCTGCGCAAAGGTGATGGGGTGGGAGGACCAGGGGGGGACCGCGGGGCAGCACACAGGCGGCCTGAGTGTCGGTGTTGCTGTTGGGCAGATATTATGCTCACTTTGTTAAAGATGGTGCTGCTCACGAGGGAGCCCATCACCCAGGTGATATTAATGTGTGTTGGGGGCGGGCTGTGGGCAGGCAGGATCCTTATAGCTTGCAGCTTGGTGTTAGGACTCAGCCAGGGGTTAGAAAACTTTTTGGCTGAGAGAGCCATGAATGCCACATATTTTAAAATGTAATTCCGTGAGAGCCATACAATGACCCATGTACATTACACATTAGCCAATAAAAATTTGGTGTTGTCCCAGAGAATAGCTGTGATTGGCTCCAGCCACCCACAACCATGAACATGAGTGGTAGAAAATGAATGAATTGTAATACATGAGAATGTTTTATATTTTTAACGTTAATATTTTTTTTATTAAAAATTTGTTTGTGAGCCAGATGCAACCATCAAAAGAGCCACATCTGGCTCATGAGCCATAGGTTCCCGACCGCTGGACTAAGCCCTTTCCACCCTTTTTGATGTGGGGTGATACAATCCCATCCCGCTTCAGATAAGTGACTTTGTATCAGAGATTTCCTTGTTTGTATATTGGATTAATGGTTTTGGTTTCTACACTATAAAGTGGGACAGACCAGGAGCTTGCTCTCTCTCAGTTCCTTAGATTAGCATTAGAGAGGAGAGCAGAGAAAGGCCACATGGAGGAGAGGAGAAGTAGCTAAGATGGTGGAGTGCTGAAGGAAAAGCCAGTTGGTGCTGAGTTTTTGCAGAGAGAAGGAGATGGGTACAGAGGTGAATAAGGCTGGTGAGCTAGAAACCTTTGATTCTAGGAAACTCTGATAAGTCAGTATCTTTGTGAGCACTGAATGAGTGGGTTTTTGAGCCCAGTGTGTGTTTTACTTGCCCACTGGGTGCAAGCTAAGATTAAACATGATGGCCCACTAGTTTTGGGCTCTGTTGTTTTTTTACAGATTGTCCGAATCCAACGCAAACCAGCATGGGCCAGGCGGCTGTGATGGTGGTCATGGATTCTGGCTTTACATGCTCCTTCAAGTGCCTCCTTCAGGGGACCACAATTTTGTTTCTCCCCAGGCCTCAGAGCCCCTGGGCCCTCTTTCATGGGTCACCGCAGGCAGACCACCAGACACCCTGCAAAGGACACTGAGGACTCACATGAAAAATGGACTCAGAGGTGCTGAGGTGAGGGGCCGCAGGCATGATGCTTCCCTTTAGAAACCAACCTGGGTTGAGATCCCCAACCTCTCAGCAGCTAATGAGGGACAAAGCTTGCATTTAACAAACAAGTGAGATGAAACAGTACAGTTTGCAGTAAGGATGATTCACTATACTGCTTCCAAGTGTAAACAATTATACATGTTTATACATGTGTTAATGAGCAGGAACGGTATAAAAGTATAAAAGCACATAAGGAATAACTCATTCAGAACACTTGTCATCACAAGAAGAGGAGGAAGGTCTGGCAGGTGAGCAGTGCTCCAGGACAGGGTTCCCTGTGCAGCGCCAGGTACATCGCAGATGGAAAAGGATTAATCGTGGTGATTAAGGCAGCTGTGGTTGTGGGCCAGGGTAAAGACCATTGTATCAGGCCCTGTGTCAGCCATCTCTTCAGTGTGTCTGGTTTCATGAGGGTGTGGTCAGTAAGGTCCTTCCACTATCATGTGTCTAGCACTGAAACACAGCTGAAGTCCAGATGTGATCTCTAACTTGATGCAAATGGTTTCTTGGTCCACAGACCTGAGGCTTTGTTCATAAGACTGTTTGATGCTGACCAGACTTTAATGATTAAGGAAGGGTAAGGACGGCCAAATGTGTAAGGGTGAAAGTATAAGAAGGAAAGCAGCCCTGACCAAGTTGCTTAATTTGTTAGAGTCGTCCCCATACACCAAGGTTATGAATTAGATATCCACTCAGTGTGCATATAAGAATAAACCATTGAAGCCTGACAAGGTGGTAGCACAAAGCATAGAGCATCATCTAGGATGATGAGGACTCAGGTTTCAAACCCCAAGGTTCCGGGCTTGAAAATGAGTTCACCAAACTCAGTGCATGGTCGCTGGCTTGAGTGTGGGACCATAGACATGACCACATGGTCATTGGCTTGAAGCCCAAAGTTGTGGGCATGAGCCCAAGGTTGCTGGTTTGAGCAAGGGGTCACTGGCTCAGCTAGAGTCGCCTAGTCAAGGCATGTATAAGAAAGCAATCAATAAACAAATAAGATGCTGCAGCTATAGGTTGATGATTCTCATCCCTCTCCTTTTCTGTCTGTCTCTCTAGCTAAGAAAAAGAAAAAAAAAAAGGAAGAATAATCAACCACAAATACATAAATGAGTGGAACAACAAATCAATTTTTCTCTCTCACTCTTGCCTCCTCTCTCTCTAAAATCAATAAAAATTTAATTTATTGATTTTAGAGAGAGGAGTGAGAGAGAGAGAGAAGGGGGAGGCAGACAGGAGCAGGAAGCATCAACCTGTAGTGTTGCTTTTTGTATATGTCTTGATCAGGCAAGCCTGGAGTTACGAATTGGTGACCTCAGTGTTCCAGGTCACTGCTTTATCCACTGTGTCACCACAGGTCAGGAAAATTTTTAAAAATTAAAAAAAAAGAAGACAGAAAGGAGAAAGTGTTATGTTAAAGAAATGGACTTTCTGTCCAGTTAAGTTACCTTTATTATATTTTTTACATGAATGACCAATTTCTTTTTCTTTTTTTTTAGTGTGAGATAGAGAGGGAGGGACAGACTGGCTGAAAAAGAGAGAGATGAGAAGCATCAATTCTTCATTGAGCTCCTTAGTTGTTCATTGCTTGCTTTCTTTTATGTGTCCTAATTGGGGGGCTACAGTACAGTGAGTGACCACTTGCTCAAGCCAGCTACCTTGGACTTGAGCCAGCAACCATGGTGTCATGGATATGATCCCACGCTTAAGCTGGAGACCCTATGCTCAAGATGGTGAGCCTGCACTAAATCCAGATTAGCCAAAACTTAAGCCGGCAGCCTCAGGGTTTCAAACCTGGGTCCTCAGCATCACAGTCCATCCTCAAGAAGCAAGACCCTCTGGACAACACTCTAGATGAAAATTGGGTAAGAGAAAATCATTTGTAGATTTCAGTCCCTCTAAGTTCTCTAGAAAGACTAATAATTATGGCCTAGGTATGTGGGGTAGAATTTGGATAGGCCTGGATTTAAGCTCTACTAAACTGAGAGTAAATTTAGCACTGGAGCTTTGGGCAAATCTTACAGATTCTCTGAGCTCTTGAATGCTAATGTGTAAGGTGAAGATACATGCATATATTCTTTAACAGTATTCAATTTAATTTATTTCTTTGTGTATATATTTGTTTATTTTTTAGGTAAAATGAGGGGAGATAGTGAGGCTGACTCCCATATACACTCTTTCCAGGATCTACCTGGAAACCCCATTTCTCGAGTACTGAGCTATTTTTTAGCACCTCAGGATGATGTGCTCTGGCTAACTGAGCCATCTTCAGCACCCAGGGCCAATACTCAAAACAATTGAGCCACTGGTTGCAGGAATGGAAGAGGGAGAGAAAGGAAAGACAAAGGGGTGGAGAAGATGGTTGCTTCTCCTATGTACCCTGACCAGAATCACACCCGGGACATACACTGGGCGAACACTATCCACTGAGCCACTGGCTAGGGCTTAAATTCAATGTAAAATAACTGACAGATACACATTTTCCAATAAATACATCTCTGATAATAGCAACCATATGCTGTTGGTGTTGTATAGCAAGGCCTTTCCTAAATGCCTTACATATACTGTGCCCTTAATAAATATTTTATGAATAAATAAATGTAGGGAAGTTAAACCTTATAATGGAAAGATATAAAAACAAATATTGCATTGGTCATCTGTAGTCAGTATAGAGGCTTACTATTATACAGGCTCTCTGAGCCAATATTTTACAAAGGAAAATATCAGAGTATATAGAAGGACATGTGATAATTTGATGAGAGGAGTCTGTGTGTTTTCTGACAACATAGGGACTAACACACCAGCCTCCATTCAACTCATTCTTCTCCAACTTAGAACTCACGAGAAAGGAGACTGAAGTAAAGATGTATAGTCTATGAGAAAGAAAAGGCCATGTGCACCAAGAGGACAGCAAGCCCCAGGATGATGACTACCTCTGTAAGTGACCCTCAGAAGCATGTTATCTCTTCATACAATAATATTGTCTGGTCATTTAAGCATTCCATTCTCTATGGACTTGCCCTACAGAATTGAGGCTCAATAATGTGAGTGCCTGGGCTCTCTCTGAAGCTCTATATGTCCAGGAACATGTAGTCACCTTCCCTAATCCCTGTTGCTCTCACCCCCAGATTATGAGAAGTGTCAGAACTTCTTCATTGACAGTTGTGATGTGCATGGGCCCCCTACATTTGTAAAAGACAGTGCAGTGGATAAGGGGCATCCAAACCACGCAGCCCTCACTCTTCCCCCGGGGTTGAGAATTAAAGCATCGGGCATCCCTGAGGCTGGTCTTGGAGTGTGGAATGAGGCATCTTCTCTTCCAGAGGGTCTTCATTTTGGCCCTTATGAGGGCCAGATCACAGAAGATGAAGCGGCAGGCAACAATGGATACTCCTGGCTGGTGAGAAGCATTTACCTCTTTCCCTGTCTTGTGACTTCCCACATCCCTCCCATGGCTTGGTGGAACCTGCCTTTCTACATACTAGGACATGGATGGAGACAATATGGTTAGTTCTGGGTACAAGTGAACTTTGCACACTATGAAACTCCTGATAAGTGTCACAAGTTAAATGGGAGCAAAGTGGTACAGACACAAAAGAATGCCTCCTCTTAGTCCTGAGTGGACAGATCAACTCAGATGTGATGAGTAAGAAAAATATCATGTGGTCATGATGGCAATGCATACAAGCTGAAAGAGCTTTGTTGACAGTAGGATAAAATAATTTCTCTATTACATTCTCATTCAGAAAAAGTCTTTATATTTTTTTCCTGAAATACAGATCACCAAAGGGAGAAACTGCCATGAGTATGTGGACGGGAAGGATGAATCCTGGCCCAACTGGATGAGGTAAGGCCAAGAAGTTTCAGGGAGTTACAGAAAACACTCGTCCCTCTCAGGCCCATACATCTTTCCTTCTTTCATGCCTCCCTCATTGGTCTCCCTCAATCCTCTGTTCTTTTTTCTCCATTCGGTACTCTTTCAAAGCAGGAGGTATTTAGATAAAAAAGATAAAAATATAGCATATGTCCTTAAAATATAAATCTTTATGCTAGACAAAATTTAGGCACTAGGTAAAAAATTTTGAGGGCCTGGATTACACTTTAATTGACCTAATGAACATTATTTAAGCAAGGCCTTACTATATTCCAGTTTAGAGGAAGGTATTCATTATTTCAAAATATCATATAACCCATCTTCTTATAGAAAACAAATTGCAGACAGAGTGAAACAATTGATTTTAGAAATGTTTGACTATAACTTTTTTTATTTTTTGAGAAGTGCACAGTGCCAGGATACCTAAACCATGGATAGCCTAAACCTGTGAGGGCAGCAAATGATCCCAGTCTCACTTCTAACTAGAACTGAGTTCTGAAGCCTGCAGAGCAATGATAATTGGCCACTTCCTGAGGGGCTCTTTTATCAGATGCTACAGAATGTACATAAGCTATTATTGTTCTTTATGATTTTGCTAAGACAAAGAGACCTCCAAGTCCTGATCAGTTGGCTCAGCGGTAGAGCATCAGCCTGACTGTGGAAGTTCAGGATTTGATTTCCAGCTAGGGCACAGAGAAACACTCATCTGCTTTTTTGTCCTTCCCCAACTCCTTTATCTCTCTTTCTTCCCCTCCCACAGTTAAGGCTCTATTGGAGCAAAGTTGGCCTGGGCGCTAAAAATGGCTCCATGGCTTCCACCTCAGGCACTAGAATGGCTCTGGTTGAAGCGCAGCAACACCCCAGATGGGCTGAGCATTGCCCCCTCATGGACATGTCAGGTGGATCATGGTCGGGCTCATGCGGGACTTTGTCTGTCTGCTTCTTTGTTTCTCACTTCAGTGGTGCAGGGAGACCTCCAAGTTCATGTTGGCACCTGGGTGAGGCATCAAGTGCTGCCTAAATAAAATGTGAGGAGAATGGAGAAAGGCCTCTCAAGAAAAGATGGACTTGGGCAGAGTATTGAATGATGTGAACTAATTTAGACACAAAGTCCAACATCAAGTAGCAAGTTATGTGATATAAAACAACCTGAGATAGTTTGGAAAAGCTAGAGGCCACTGGGGTTTATGGCCAATCAGGGTAGAAGTCACATACTGGAATTGGCTTTGGAAAATGGTATTAGGAAGGATGAACACCATAAGCAGGACCTGGAGATAGAAAGTCGTACAACATTGTGACAGGCTCAGATTTTGAACAGGAGGTTCTCTGGGAGCACTGTGTGAGTGAGTGATATCAGAGCCTGAGTGTCAGGTGCAGAGCTGTACATGGATCTGAGAGGTAGTAAGAATTTATTGCCTGTAGGTTTCTTTTTTTTTACCTGCCTCAAACCCAGGTATGTGAACTGTGCCCGGGATGATGAAGAGCAGAACCTGGTGGCCTTTCAGTATCATGGGCAGATTTTCTACCGAACCTTCCAGGTCATCAAGCCAGACTGTGAGCTGCTAGTCTGGTATGGTGACAAGTATGGCCAGAAGCTGGGCATTAAGTGCAGCAGCAAGGAGAAGAGAGAGCTCGCAGCAACTAGCGGTGCACAACTGTTCTTCAAAATGAAAAGAGAGAACTCGTTTTAGAAATTTTTATGGTATGCTCTAAAATCAGTAAGATTTCAAATCAGATGCTTCAGAAATTAAAAATTCATTTCATATGCCTTTGATTCTTAGGTTAAATCTTTATATCATTTTGTTTTTTATTTAATTTTTTTAAGTGAATGGAAGGGAGATAGACAGATTTCTTCATATGCCCCAACCAGGGTCCACCTAGCAACCCCAGTCTGAGGTCCATGCTCAGACCAACTGAGCTATTCTCAGTGCCTGAGGTCAACACTTGAATCAACTGAGCTGATAGTAATTAAACCAATCGAGCCACTGGCTGTGGGAAGGGAAAAGAGAGAGAAGGGGATAGGGAGGAGAAGAGAAGAAGATAGTTGCTTTTCATGTGTGCCCTGACTGGAATTCAAACCTGGGATGTCCACATGCTCACCAACACTCTATCCACTTGGAAAACTGGCATGGGCCAGTTTTCTGAGGTCCACCCTTGTCTAGTGTATAGGGTAACAGCAGAGTTTCAATAGATGCTCAGAAGCCTAAAATGCAGTGCTGTGATCCAAGCTGAGACACTGGGGACCTTCCTGAGTGAGATGGGATGATTTTGCTGTTCTTGGCTATAGGGAGGCTTATTCTCTAAGATTTGCTTTGTTAATTTTTAGAGAATACACTTTTGTGGGGAATCCTCTCAGAGATTTGTTTATCTCCAACTGAGAGAGGATTGTGGATTAGCTGGAGAAAGATAGGAGTCAGCAATGTAAGAAGTATGACTGGGGATCCTGGCTGGTTAACTCAGTTGGTTAGAGCACCATCCTGTAATGCCAAGGTTGAGCCAGGTCAGACTACATAGAAATGACCAATGACTGCATATGTAGGTAGAACAAAAAATAAATTTCTCTTTCTTCTTCTTTTTTCTCCTCATCCTCTTCATCTTCTTTTCTTCCTCCTCCATTTTCTGTCTCTCTAAAATCAATAAATTTTTAAAAAGTATGTTTGGGGAAATATTTTGAAACTGGACTTACCATTGTATATGAAATGGGCTGACACTGAATAAAATCAACTATGAATATTTTATGTGAAGCTTGAAAAAGGACATGTTTTTAGTTTGTCATCTGTGGGAAACTATCAGGGAAACAATTTCTAGTTGGGGCCAGTGGTCTTTCTAAATAACTGTGTTAAAGTTACATGTATATAGAAAAGGTCAGCATTGTTTCATTCCTACAAGGGGTGAAAGAGCCCCTGATGCTACTTGACAGTCCTCATGTGGCAATGCACAAAAAGGACCCTTGATAAGGGCTTTCTGGAGGTCTAAAAAACATATAGTACATAAAAATCAAAAAAGAAAATGGACTGTAAAGAAACACTTTGTGGGAGACAGAGATAATACTGTCATCCCTATAAGAATGACTCGTGGGACAGGTCTTAACAAAACATATGACCCAGGCAGCCTTGTAAACATCTGTCCTGACCAAAATTTTCTCTTTCAGCAGAATGACAGCGAGAGATACACCCATGTGCTCCTGCTCTCTGGCCTTTTCCAGTCAGAAATTCCTTAGTCAACATGTGGGACGCAATCACCCCTCTCAAATTCTTCCAGGAACATCTGCAAGAGAACACCTCCAATCAGAGGATTTCTGCCCAGAAGATCCAAATAAGCATCAGCAACATACTGATACACACTGGCATGCCCACGCAGCTTTGGGATGACAAAGCTGAAGGTCAAAAGGTCAAGAAAAAGTCCAAACTTTTGCTTAAAAGGACCAAGCAGAGGAGGATTTCAAGGGTCTTTTTTAAACCTCCCAAAGGACACCTGGGAAGCTCTAGTGAGCAAGAGAAAATGATGCAGAAAGTGCCCAGCAGAGTCCAGAACGTGTATTCTGTGGACACAGAAAAACTGTCTATGAGAGTAGTAATGTCGAGAATTGTAGCTGTCAAGTATGGAGAGTGTGAGCAAGGCTTTGATGATGAATTATATCTCCTCAGACACCAGAGTACACACTCAGGGGAGAAGCCCTATGTTTGCAGAGAGTGTGAGCGAGGGTTTACACAGAAGTGACATCTTCTCACACACCAGAGATCACACTCAGGGGAGAAGCCCTATGTTTGCAGGGAGTGTGAGCAAGAATTTTCACAGAAGTCAACTCTCCTCAGACACCAGAAGACACACTCAAGGGAGAAGCCCTATGTTTGCAGGGAATGTGAGTGAGGATTACACGAAAGTCACATCTTCTCAGACATCAGAGAATACACTCAGGAGAGAAGCCCTATGTTTTCAGGGAGTGTGAGCGAGGCTTTACACAGAAGTCAACTCTCCTCACACATCAGAGGACACACTCATTGGAGAAGCCCTATGTTTTCAGAGAGTATAAGCGAGGCTTTTCAATGAAGTCAACTCTCCTCAGACACCAAAGGACACACTCTGGGGAGAAGCCCTATGTTTGCAGGGAGTGTGAGCAAGGATTTACACAAAAGTCACATCTTGGCCCTGGCTGGTTGGCTCAGTGGTAGAGCATCGGCCTGGCGTGCAGAGGTCCTGGGTTTGATTCTCGGCCAGGGCACACAGGAGAAGCGCCTATCTGCTTATCCACCCCTCCCCCTCTCCTTCCTCTCTGTCTCTCTCTTCCCCTCCTGCAGCAAGGCTCCACTGGAGCAAAGATGGTCCGGGCACTGGGGATGGCTCCTCGGCCTCTGCCCCAGGCGCTAGAGTGGCTTTGGTCGCAACAGAGTGATGCCCCAGAGGGGCAGAGCGTCGCCCCCTGGTGGGCGTGCAGGGTGGATCCCGGTCGGGTGCATGCGGGAGTCTTTCTGTCTCTCCCTGTTTCTGGCCAGAAAAATACAGAAAAAAAAAGTCACATCTCCTCAGACGCCAGAGGACACATTCAGGGGAGAAGCTCTATGTTTGCAGAAAGTGTAAGTGATGCTTTTTACAGAAGTCAAATCTTCTCACACACCAGAGAACACACTCAGGGGAGAAGCCCTATGTTTGCAAGGAGGGTGAATGAGTCATTAGCATTAACTTGCATCTCTACAGCCATAGCCACCACATAGGTCATACTTCAGCTCTGATGGGACTTCAGAAGAAGGCTACTGACCCCTTACCCTCCTAAGACTGTAATTAGTAAAGAATTAACTGATTAAACAAGTTCTTCACTTTCATGACAAGAGATGAGCTTGACAAATAGTTTCTTAAGTGTTATGAGAATGTCAACACCAATCTCCTCCATGGTCTCTTGGCCTCCTGTTCTAATAAATCTTATCTTTATAAAACTATCATGCCCACATACCTCATTCCCCCCTCTCTATCACTGAAAGCAGAGAGTTCCCAGAGGGCAGAGAGAGCTTACACTGTCAGACACAGAAACTCAACCCTGGAAATGTGAAAGTCTGGAGTCAATCTACTTAGGTTACTGCTCAGTGAGAGGGATTTGAGACAGTCTCACTAGGGAAAGGAATTTTCTTGACTTCCAGGAAGTGGAGCCTTTTCTCCTAGTAGGCTCATCACCCTCCTTACTTGGATTCTCTTGGTTCTTGTCCTGGATTTCTCTGACCTCTGTTGTCCCAGTGGTGAAAACCAGGGAGAAATATGTGCATGTCCGTGTGCCTGGCTCTGTCTGGGCACCTGGTCTCCATCACTCTCTCTTCACTGTCCCTTCAGGGTGAGAATCTCATGGTATACACCACATGGACTCCAGATCATTCCATAGTGGGTTTGAATCTCTGCTCTGCTCTCATCAGCTGTGTGACCTAAGGCTAGATTCTCAACTTCTCTGTGCCTGTTTTTTAATCTATAAAATGGGAATGGTGCTTGACCAGGCAGTGGTGCAGTGCATAGAGCATTGGAATAAGATGGAGAGGACCCAAGTTCAAAATCCCAAGGTCGCTGGTTTGAGCACAGGCTCACAGGCTTGAATGCGGGGTTGTAGCCTTGAGTGTGGAATGATAGACATGACCCCCATGGTCACTGGCTTGAAGCCCAAGGTTGCTGGCCTGAGCACGGAGTCACTCGTGCTGTAGCCTCCTGATCAAGGCACACATGAAAGAGCAATCAATGAACAAATAAGGTGCCCCAACAAAAAACTGATGCTTCTCATCTCATTCTCTTTTTGTCTGTCATTATCTGTCCCTCTGTCTCACAAAAAAAGAATTGCTTCTCTCTCTCCACACTCTGACGTAAATAAAATAAATAAACAAAAAGGCTAGACTCACCTGATTAAGGCATAGATGAAAGTTGATGCTTCTTGCTCCTCCCTTTCTCTCATCTCTCTATCTCCACTCTCCAAAATGAATTTTAAAAATAAATATATGAAATAGAAATTGCTAAACTATCAGTCTGCAGGATTAGAGATCTTCATTCAAAACAGTTGGAGTCATTTTGGATAATCTTAAAAACTCCCAGTTTTCATGATTCTTATTTCAACAAGACTAAGTATCTAACCTTGTAAAAATAAGCTCTGCCTGATATATTATTAAGAAATGGCAAATTCAGACTACTATAGTATGGCACTCACATCTGTTAGAAGAGCTAAACTCCAAATATGATAGTACCGATGTTCTCATGCATTCATTATTTCTTAGATGTCTCCTAAGAATTAAGCCTATGACCTTGGTGTATCAGAATGACACTCTAATAACTAAGCTTCCTGGCCAGGACATAACCATAAATTTCATCCAACTGTCATTTAGGAATAGAAAATACATTTTTTGAAACCAATAGATTACCACACACAAAAAAATCAGTAGAGATAAAAACTTACTTAACATAAGCAGATAAGTGGACCACCTGAGGAAGGAGGGACAGGCCCCCTCTTCACTGAGGAGAAAGAAACAAGACTCATGCAACAGAAGAGAGCCTGCATGGGTAACTGAGTCAGACAGTTCTAGATTAACTATTTTCTATAACCATGATGGCAAACCTATGACATGCGTGTCAACACTGACACGTGTAGCCATTTCTGATGACACGCTGCCGCATACCAGAGAAGTATGGGGCCGCATGCTGAGAAGGACGTTTTATCCTCGGCTCCTGAATGCCCAGTTGCAGTAGCCAAAGATAAAGCATTTGATGTAGTGTAGACACTCTGTGCCGGAGGTCTGTAGGCCAAAACAACAGAACTCTGGCACAGAGCCTCTAGTTCTGGGACTTCTGGTTAGGCCCTTTTTCTTGAAGTGACACACCACCAGAGTTATGCTCGGTTTTTTGGCAAATTTTGACAAACCAAGCTCAAAAGACTGCCCATCACTGTCCTATACTTCTCTGAAAGGGTGCCTGGGGCCACTTGCTACACAGAGCAAAGAAGATAGAATTTATCTGAAAACCCCTTCCCCTTTTCTTTTCTCAAAAGCTTTTAAGAAACAATGTTTACATGTCTTAATTAAAAATTTCAACACATTCTCTGATTTCACCTAAATCCACCCTCCCATCCTGGAGTCATGAGAGTGACATGTACCTCTAGACAACTGGATCACGGGCCCCTTGCATGAAAACCTGTATTTGATAAAAGGTATGTAAGATGTAAGAAATCTAACTTTGGGGAGCACGTGTTTGGTTGCCTCTTTGGGGGTCACACTGCTCCACTAGCTAAATAAATCCTACTTCCTTCATCAAATTGTCTGGGTGTTTTTGTCCTCCTTTGATTCCTGCAATACAGCCACTGACAGATAATGTACTGCACCCACCCCAGTTCCTCATGACCACCACCGAGGTCTTGTTCCCAAGATGCACATGACCAAAAAGCAGAGACACAGATGGAGGACACATTTAAAAGGGACCACATTGCACTAGAAAGCAAGTGGCAAAAACTTCAAAGATTTGAAATTACATAGCCCATTTTTCCTCTTCTCATGAGAGTTTACCTTTAAATCATTAGTAACAGATAAACCAGGAACTCCTTATACTTACAAATATAAAATACAATATTAAATAACCTGTAACATACAATGAAATTGGAATTCTAAAATAATTTTATCAACTGAAAGATAGTAATTTTAAAAAAACCTATGGTGCCCTGACTAGATGGTTCAGTGCATGGAGTGTCCTCCCTGTGTGCCAAGATTGTGGGTTTTGTCACAGGTCTCAGCACCTAAGAGAAGTGACCAAGAAATTATTTCATGCTCCTCTCTCAAATCAATGTAAAAAATATAAAAATCTAATGGAAAAAGATGTGATAAATCTGCAACATACCTAGTGTATTTCTCTCAACAGAAAGGCAGAAAAAAAAACCCAAGTATCTCTTTGACCATCTTTTTATTTTTCACCCAGAAAATACTATCATTTTTAGTTATCAACAATCTAATTCTGCACCTCACAGTGTTTCCCACCCATTTCTGCCTCTCATGGTGCCTCTCTGACACAGGAACCATTGTCCTCTTGCTTCCCCTCTCTCCTGGCCAGCAGTGCCTTAAGGAAACTCCTCCCAAACCTGAACCAGAGGGCTGAGGAGATAATGGACAGCTCAGAACACAACGGATTTCTCTCATGTGCCATCAAGCCTATGAATATTGCAGCCGTCTCTCAGATTTGACTAAATGGAACCTTGAGACTTCTCCCTGGAGCAGGTATTCCAAGTTATATAGAATAGAATCTTCCATTTGCTTTGCTCTTTCCCCATCCATATCTACCTTCCTGCCCACATGAACACAACAATCATTAGTGAACAGACACCAGAGTTCTTAGACAAATCTGGACCCCATGAACCCTAGATGGCTTAAACTGAGCACTGGTTCAACCCCCAAACCAAAAAGGGGACTTGGCATGAAACACTCGTCTACAGACCGAACCGAGAGTAGGACACACCCATGCCAGAAACTGACATTGCACTTTGGACACCAGAGCCCATACATCATACCCTAGAACTGGAGCTGCTTGTGGGCCCCACACTGGAACTCAAATACAAGGCTACATGCAAAGGGACCCCAGGTGCACAGCAGAATACAGATTCAACAACAAACCCTGGAGACAGACTTCTGATCTGTACCCAAGACCCCATAACTGAACTTCTGACATGGAGCCAAATGACTGACCCCACAGATGCAGGAGCTGAACCTGATACTCACAATGCAAACACAGCCAGGACTCCATAAAGGACATCTCATGATTCCCTAAGTCCAAGCAGCGAGCTTCACAATATATTTCACTACCAATGTAAATGTAGAATACAGAAAAATCACTAGCAGCACTACCACATTCTACCAAACCCTCAAAAATAAATCAAGAAACTGACAGATGGAATAGAAATAAAGCTTACCCTTAGCCAACACATGTTCATGATCTCAGCTGCAGGACTCTACAGGACTTAGTGCACCAGCTATTCATTTAATATGCCTGGCTCATCTACACTGTGGGGAATTAAATAAAAAATGTCCTTATACTTTGAAAGTTCTAGCAGGTGGGCTAATAATCAAGTGAAATAACAAGGGATAGTCAATGTGTAGTAAATGCTCAAGAGGAACTGATATTCCCTGTTGTGGATTATAAATGGCAGAAAGACATTGCAGATTTGAGGTTTAGCAAAAGGCTAAGTTCTCCCCCCTCCACTTTCATATTGGCTGTGATGCTGAGTATTTGCAACCACTTCACTTGTTTCCTTGGGTTGCTGGAAGCAATTTACATGCCCTTACTCTGACTCTTTGTTTGTTTTCAGATGTTGTTAGATTTCATTAATGCATCCTGTTTATGCCTTGGGAGAGTTTCTGTTTTAGCCTTGGATGTGTAACTTTGTATCAAGGACTTCCTTGATTTGCATATGGCTATATAATTAAGCAGACTGGGGCTATGGGGCACTTGGATATTGCCATCAGCATTTGAAGATTTCTCCCGGTCCCATTTTTTCTTGATGAGTATGTTTCCTTAATTCTGCACCATTATTAGGAACTGCGTTTGTACGAAGCAATTCTCAAAAATACAAGACAATGAGGTCATACCGGGGCTACAGATCACTTCCAAAAACTGAATTACAAAATCTAAGATATTCTGAAAAAAGTTATTGATTGATTTTAGAGAAAAGACAGAAGAGATAGAAAGGGGAAATGAGCAGGAAGCATCACCTCAGAGAAGTTGCCTCTAATATGTGCCTTGACCAGCAAGCCTCAAGTTTCAAACTGGCAACCTCAGCATTCCAAATCAATGCTCTATCCACTGCACCATCACAGGTCAGGCCAGAAACTTAGTTCACAAAGGTGACATAAATAACATGCAGCTAATTTGAGAACATGTGACACATCTGACAGATTACTTTTTGTTAGAAAACCCCAAAACCTATTGGACAGAAGAAATAAGGTAAGGGGGTCAACAAGCTGCTCCTTGCAGTCTTCATGTCTAACACTAAGGTACTTAAGTTCTCTTCTGAAACTGGCATGTGCACAAGGTGACAGAGAAGCACACTTCACACATATTTAAAGAGACCACAAAGCAACAGAAAGTGACCTTCAACAAGCTTCATGGTTTGAAAGAATATAAAGTATGTGTCTTGCTGTCATGGCCATGAACCTAGAAAATATTAATAAGAGGGACCTACGAGCTCCACATTATTTAAGGCAGGCGTCCCCAAACTGCGGCCCATGGGCTGCATGAAGCCTCCGGAGGCTATTTATCTGGCCATCGCTGCACTTCCAAAAGGGGCACCTCTTTTATTGGTGGTCAGTGAGAGGAGCACTGTATGTGACAGCCCTCCAACAGTCAGAGACAGTGAACTGGCTCCATGTGTAAAAAGTTTGGGGACCCCTGATTTAAGGTATAAATGAAATTTTCTAAATAACCCCCAAATGCATTACAATTGGAAACATAAAATAATTTCAATTAAATAAGTTAATATAATACATTAAAAAAACTCTATGTGGCACTGGCCATGTAGCTAAGTGCAGATACTTTTTTCCCAAATGCCAAGGTGACAAGTGTGAGCCCCATTGTCGGCACCTAAAAGGAGCAACCAATGAGCACATAATTAAATGGAACAACTAACTAGAGCAATGAGTGAATGCTTCTCTCTCTCTGTCTCAAGTGAATGGATAAATTTGGAAACTAATGAAACGTGGAGTGATGAATCCACAATGTGGCCACTGTGTTTCTCTCAGCAGGAAGGCAGAATAAAATGACAAACAAAAGGCCCAGATCTCTATTAGGACCATGTTTCTATTCTTCAGCTGGGAAGGACATCTTTATTGACCATAAACACTCTGGATTCTGAACCTCAGTGTTTCCCACCCATTTTTTACTTCGATGGTGCCTCTCCTACAATGGGATGTTTTCCCTCTTGTTTCCCCTCTCACATGGTCAGTAGCGTCCTTAAGGAAACTCCTCCCAATCCTGAGCCAGAGGGCTGAGGGGACAATGGACTTCTCAGGACAAAATGGATTTCCTCTAACGTGCCATCAAGCCTATGAATACTGAAGCCTTCTATCAGATAAGACTAAATGGAATCTAGAGGCTTCTCTCTGAAACATATTTTTCATTTTTTGTTTGTTTTTGTTTGTATGTTTTTGAAATGAGAAGCAGAGAGGCAGAGAGACAGACTCCTGCATGCGACCAACCAGGATCCACCCAGCAAGGCCATTAGGGGGTGATGGTCTGCCTAGCTGGGTCATTGTTCCATTGCAGCTGGAACCATTCTAAATACCCAGGCCAATTTTGCTTCAATGGAGCCTCTTCTGTTGGAGGAGAAGAGAGAGATAGAGAGAAAGGAAAGGGGAAAGATTGGAGAAGGAGATGGGCACATCTCCTGTGTTCCTTGGCCGGAATCAAACCCAGGACTTCCACATGTAGAGCCGATGCTCTACACCTGAGCCAAGTGGGCAGGACCCACATATTATGTTTTATAGAATAAAATCTCCAATTCACTTTGCTCTCTTTTCCTATCAGTATCTACTTTCCTGCCAATGTGAATATAACAACCACTACTGAACAGAGCTTTTAGACAGAATCAGGAACCAAAAGATTCTAGATGACTGAAGCTGAGCACTGGACTGACTCCCAAACCAAAAGAGGACTTGGCACTGAACAACAAACACTGCTCTACAGAGCCAACTGAGACTAGGAAACACCAATGCCAGAAACTTACATGGCACCTTGGACACCAGAGTCCATACATCATGCCCTAGAACTGGAGCTGCTCATGGGCACCACACTGGAACTGGAACACAAGGCTATATGTACAGAGTCTTCAGACACCAGATGCACAACAGAATACAGATTCGAACCACAGACTCTGGAGACAGACTCTTGATCTGTAACCAAGACCCCATAACCGAACTTCAGACATAAAGCCAAATGCCTGAACCCACTTGCTGCAAGACAGATGCAGGAGCTGAACCTGATACAATGCAAACAGAGCCAGGTCTGCATAAAAGAAATCTCATAAGTCCCTAAGTTCAAGCAGGAAGCTAAAATATATATTTCACTACCAAGTAATTGTAGAACAGAGAAACATAACTCACAGTGTTACCACATTCTGCCAAACCCCAGAAAAATAAACCAAGTAACTGACAGAGATAACAGAAATAATGCTTACCCTTAGCTGACACATGTTCCTGATCTCAGCTGCAGGACTCTCCCAAAGTTAGTGCCCCAGCCATTCATGTCACATGCTAGCTAATAGACACTGTGGGGGATAAAATTTAAAATTTATCTCATACTTAAAAAGTTTTAGCAGCTGGGCTAATAATCAGGTGAAATAATCAGATGGACAAGAGATATTCAATGTATAATACATGCTCAAGGGAAATTCATATACCCAAGAAATCAAGACAATAAAATTGTATTGCATATATAGGACATTTCAAAAACCTGAATAACAGAGTCTTATACTTTGGGGAAAAAATTATAGATTGATTATAGAGAAAAGAGAGAAAAGACAGAGAGAAGGGGGAAGAAGTAGAAAGCATCACCTCAGAGTAGTTGACTCTCATGTGTGCCTTTATCCAGCAACCTTAGATTATTAAACCAGCAACCTCAGCATTCCAAATTGATACTCTATTCACTGTGCCACCACAGGTCAGGCAAGAATCTTGAATCCTTTTATTTCTTGTTTTTTTTCTGAGAATCTTGAATTCTTAAAGGTGACATGGACAGGCCCTAGCTGGTTGGGTCAGCAGTAGAATGTCAGCTGGGCTTGTGGAAGTCCCGGGTTTGATTCATGGTCAGGGCACACAGAAGTGCCCATCTGCTTCTCTACCCTTCCCCCTCTCCTTTCTCTCTATCTTTCTCTTCCCCTCCTGCAGTCAAGGCTCCCTTGTAGCAGAGTTGGCCTGGGCATTGAGGATGGCTCCATTGCCTCCACCTCAGGCACTAAAATGGCTCCAACTGCAGCAGAGCAACACCTCAGAGGGGCCAAGCATTTCTCCCTGGTGGTCATGCTGGATCCCGGT
The DNA here is from genome assembly GCF_036850765.1 of Saccopteryx bilineata. Taxonomy (NCBI): domain Eukaryota; kingdom Metazoa; phylum Chordata; class Mammalia; order Chiroptera; family Emballonuridae; genus Saccopteryx; species Saccopteryx bilineata. The sequence goes on along the minus strand of NW_027095497.1, from coordinate 46,964 downwards.
CAGGCACATGCAAAAGTCTGTCTGTGTTCTCATGCTTTTCACTTCAGAAAAGAAAAAGTGACATGGATAACATGCAGCTAATTTGAGAACATGTGGCACACCTGACACATTACTTTTTGTTGGGAAACCCCAAAACCTATTGGACACAAGAAATAAGGTATCATCAAGCTGTTCCTTGGAGTCTTCATTTTAACACTAAGGTGATTGTACTTAAGTTCTCTTCTGAAACTGCCATGGGCACAGAGTGACAACAGAGAAGTACATTTTAAAAATACTGAAAAGGGCCTGACCAGGTGGTGGCACAGTGGATAGAGTGTTGGATTGGGATGTGGAAGGAGCCAGGTTCAAGACCCCGGGGTTGCCAGCTTGAGCACAGGCTCATCTGGCTTGAGCAGAAAGCTCACTAGCATGGACCCAAGGTCACTGACTTGAGCGGGGGGGGGGGTTGCTCAGTCTGCTGAAGGGCCACGGTCATGGCACATATGAGAAAGCAATCAATGAACAACTGCGGTGTCACAACAAAAAACTGATGATTAATGCTTCTCATCTCTCTCCATTCCTGTCTGTCTGTCCTTATCTATCCCTCTATCTGACTCTCTGTCCCTTTTAAAAAAATAAAATAGAGTGACGTCACGGAAGTGGCGCCGTGAGAAGCGCGTCCGACACCTCTCCCCTAAATCACAACAAATTTATCAACTAGAAACAGAAAAATTTATCCTCGGAGCATTCCGGAGTTCCACACAAACTGAAAGCAAAAGGACTGTTATCACTTGAATCTGAGAGACGAGGGTGTGGAGGAAGCTACCACAGCGACGCTCATTCAAGCCGCCAGGGAGTGCGCCCGCGTGCTATCAATAAGACTACACTCAGATGCCGATAAGAAAGAGGAAATCGAATATTATGGATACAAAAGAAAGAGAGGTAACACAAATAGATGTGGAAAAATCTATGGAGAAAAGACTTAACATATTGGAAGCCTTGGAGCTAAATGACAGAGAATTTAAAATAGAAATCTTAAAAATACTCAGAGATATACAAGAAAACACAGAAAGGCAATATAGGGAGATCAGAAAACAACTCAATGAACACAAAGAATATATTACCAAGGAAATTGAAACTATAAAAACAAATCAAACAGAAATGAAAAACTCAATTCACGAGCTGAAAAACGAGGTAACAAGCTTAGCTAACAGAACAGCCCAGATTGAAGATAGGATTAGTGAAATAGAAGACAAACAACTTGAGGCACAACAGAGAGAAGAAGAAAGAGACTCAAAAATAATAAAAAACGAGAAAGCCCTACAGGAATTGTCTGACTCCATCAGAAAGAATAACATAAGAATAATAGGTATATCAGAGGGAGAAGAGAAAGAAAATGGAATGGAGAATATACTCAAACAAATAATAGACGAGAACTTCCCAAGCCTGTGGAAGGAACTAAAGCCTCAAATTCAAGAAGCAAACAGAACACCAAGTTTTCTTAACCCCAACAAACCCACTCCAAGGCACATCATAATAAAGATGACACAAACCAATGACAAAGAAAAAATTCTCAAGGCAGCCAGGGAAAAGAAGAGTACAACATATAAAGGAAGGCCTATTAGATTATCATCAGATTTCTCAGCAGAAACTCTACAAGCTAGAAGAGAGTGGACCCCAATATTTAAAGCCCTGAAAGAGAGGAACTTTCAGCCAAGAATACTATACCCATCAAAGCTATCCTTCAAGTATGAAGGAGATATAAAAACATTCACAAATACAGAAAAGATGAGAGAATTTATCAACAGAAAGCCCCCACTCCAGGAAATACTAAGGGGGGTTTTCCAACCAGATTCAAAGAACAAAAGAAAACAACACCACAAGTAACAGCTCCACCAAGAACACAATAAAACCAAACTTAAACTGTGACAACAAAGGAAAAAAAGGGGGGAGAGGATGGAGATTAACAGTAGCAAAGGATGATGAAGTGCAGAAATACTTATAAGATAGGGTACTACAATGAATATGGTAGGTACCCTTTTCATTACTTAATGGTAACCACCCTTAAAAAAACCACCACAAAAAACACTTGACTTAAAAAAGGTAGCAACAGAGGAAAGAAGTATGGAACACAAACAAACAAAAACAAATGATAGAAAAACAAAAGAGAAGAATCAAACTAGATACAAAACTAACAGAAAGCAATTTATAAAATTGGCAGTAGGGAACCCACAAGTGATCAATAATTACACTAAATGTAAATGGATTAAACTTACCAATAAAAAGACACAGAGTAGCAGAATGGATTAAAAAAGAAAATCCAACTATATGCTGCCTACAAGAAACACATCTAAGCAACAAGGATAAAAACAAATTCAAAGTGAAAGGCTGGAAAACAATACTCCAAGCAAACAACACCCAAAAAAAAGCAGGTGTAGCAATA
>NW_027095497.1:0-44042 GCF_036850765.1 Saccopteryx bilineata | reverse complement strand
ACTCGTCCCTCTCAGGCCCATACATCTTTCCTTCTCTTCATGCCTCCCTCAGTGGTCTCCCTCAATCCTCTGTTCTTTTTTCTCCATTTGGTACTCTTTCAAAGCAGGAGGTATTTAGATAAAAAAGATAAAAATATAGCATATGTCCTTAAAATATAAATCTTTATGCTAGACAAAATTTAGGCACTAGGTAAAAAATTTTGAGGGCCTGGATTACACTTTAATTGACCTAATGAACATTATTTAAGCAAGCCCTTACTATATTCCAGTTTAGAGGAAGGTATTCATTATTTCAAAATATCATATAACCCATCTTCTTATAGAAAACAAATTGCAGACAGAGTGAAACAATTGATTTTAGAAATGTTTGACTATAACTTTTTTATTTTTTGAGAAGTGCACAGTGCCAGGATATCTAAATCAGGAAAGCCTATACCTGTGAGGGCAGCAAATGATCCCAGTCTCACTTCTAACTAGAACTGAGTTCTGAAGCCTGCAGAGCAATGATAATTGGCCACTTCCTGAGGGGCTCTTTTATCAGATGCTACAGAATGTGAATAAGCTATTATTGTTTTTTATGATTTTGTTAAGACAAAGAGACCTCCAAGTCCTGATCAGTTGGCTCAGTGGTAGAGCATCAGCTTGACTGTGGAAGTTCAGAATTTGATTTCCTGCCGGGGTCCAGCCCCGGGGGGGATCCAGGGGTCCTACAGGAGGAGATGGCATCGGAAAAAATGGCGTGAGAGAGCCGAATTCTTTTCTTTCTCTTTATTCTCCAGTTAGCATTTACTGCCAGGCATCTCTGCTCAATGCTAGTATAGCTCCCTTTTTATACACACACACCGAGTTAAAATGACATGGTGTTAATTATTTCTTTTGTTTCACTATGTTTTTTTGTTTCCGGATAACAGTTAATTTACATCTATGAGTCACAAATCAGGTAGCAAATCATTCAAAATAACTTGAATAACAACATCAGTAAAAGTTTTTAAAGTATTAGTCTGTTGTGAGTTAAGGGGCAGAGAGAGATTTAGCAGACGACTAACAATGGACCACCGCTTGCTCAGGTAAATGGCCTTGAGTTTATGCAGTGTCCTACAAGATTCTGAAAGGCTTGCCTCTAAAGAAATTAACATAACATTAAGGATAGCTTTCACCCAAAGATATGCAGAGTGCACTTGCAAGATAGCCCAGCAGCAACACAAGACATTAACTGTTATTACTTCCTACATTTTATTTAAACACTAGTTAAGTTCTGACTCTATTCTTCTCAGAATATACCACTATTTGCAGATCAAATAAGCAGGAAGAAAGGAATGTTTCTCTACTTATCACATGAAAAGGCTAGGGAGGAAAAAATGTTAAGTCAAGGCCTAAGGGTGCTTTGTGCACAGCCACTGCCTCCTAAGTCACAATCTATTCTTTTTAACATGATTAAGAAGGAATTCTCCTACAGACTTAACCCTTTATGAGGGATATCATAGCCAGCCTCTTATGTCTATGAGCCCAGTTCAAGGGGCTTACAGGCTTTTCTGTGGAACTCACACCCTCTGTCTCATATCCAAAGAAATCACTACGAATCTACAGGGAAAGCACGGTATTATTATCCCTGTGCCACAAATAATAGCACACACCCAGAAAAAGGGGGGATATAAGGCCAGATTAATTCAAAAAGTCAAAGGGGGAGTATCATTGTGCCTATCCTTTGTGGTGACTTTGTCACCCCGCAGCCATTGGTCTTCACTGCAGTGACTTTTATTTATTTATTTTATTTTATTTTTTTGCATTTTTCTGAAGCTGGAAACAGGGAGAGACAGTCAGACAGACTCCCGCATGCGCCCGACCGGGATCCACCCGGCACGCCCACCAGGGGCGATGCTCTGCCCACCAGGGGGCGATGCTCTGCCCATCCTGGGCGTCGCCATGTTGCGACCCTCCTGGGTGTCGCCATGTTGCGACCAGAGCCACTCTAGCGCCTGGGGCAGAGGCCAAGGAGCCATCCCCAGCGCCCGGGCCATCTTTGCTCCAATGGAGCCTTGGCTGCGGGAGGGGAAGAGAGAGACAGAGAGGAAGGTGCGGCAGAGGGGTGGAGAAGCAAATGGGCGCTTCTCCTATGTGCCCTGGCCGGGAATTGAACCCGGGTCCTCCGCACGCTAGGCCGACGCTCTACCGCTGAGCCAACCGGCCAGGGCCCACTGCAGTGACTTTGTCACCCTGCAGCCATTGGTCTTCTTGGCTGTGAATTTGTCAATCAGCAGTTTTTGATCTTCTGCTGTGACCTTGTCAGCCAGCAGTTGTGGGTCTTCTTCTGCTGTGACCTTGTCAGTCAGCAGTTGTGGATTGGCTCCTGACAATTTCCAGCTAGGGCACAGAGAAACACTCATCTGATTTTTTGTCCTTCTCCAACTCCTTTATCTCTCTTTCTTCCCCTCCTACAGTTAAGGCTCTATTGGAGCAAAGTTGGCCTGGGCGCTAAAAATGGCTCCATGGCTTCCACCTCAGGCACTAGAATGGCTCTGGTTGAAGCGCAGCAACACCCCAGATGGGCTGAGTATTGCTCCCTCATGGGCATGTCGGGTGGATCATGGTCAGGCTCATGCGGGACTTTGTCTGTCTGCCTCTTTGTTTATCACTTCAAGGGTGCAGGGAGACCTCCAAGTTTATGTTGGCACCTGGGTGAGGCATCAAATGCTGCCTAAATAAAATGTGAGGAGAATGGAGAAAGGCCTCTCAAGAAAAGATGGACTTGGGCTGAGTATTGAATGATGTGAACTAATCTAGACACAAAGTCCAACATCAAGTAGCAAGTTATGTGATGTAAAACAACTTGAGTTAGTTTGGAAAAGCTAGAGGTCACTGGGGTTTATGGCCAATCAGGGTAGAAGTTACATCTGGAATTGGCTTTGGAAAATGGTATTAGGAAGGATGAACACCATGAGCAGGACCTGGAGATAGGAAGTCGTACAACATTGTGACAGGCTCAGATTTTGAACAGGAGGTTCTCTGGGTGCACTGTGGGAGTGAGTGATATCAGAGCCTGAGTGTCAGGTGCAGAGCTGGACATGGATCTGAGAGGTAGTAAGAACTCATTGCCTGTAGGTTTCTTTTTTTTTACCTGCCTCAATCCCAGGTATGTGAACTGTGCCTGGGATGATGAAGAGCAGAACCTGATGGCCTTTCAGTATCATGGGCAGATTTTCTACTGAACCTTCCAGGTCATCAAGCCAGACTGTGAGATGCTAGACTGGTATGGTGATGAGTATGGCCAGAAGCTGGGCATTAAGTGAGGCAGCAAGAAGTAGAGAGAGCTCACAGCAACTAGAGGTGGGCACAACTGTTCTTCAAAATTAAAAAAGAGAACTCATTTTAGAAATTTTTATGGTACGCTATAAAGTCAGTAAGATTTCAAATCAGATGCTTCAGATATTAAAAATTCATTTCATATGCCTTTGATTCTTAGGTTAAATCTTTATATAGTTTTGTTTTTGATTTAATTTTTTAAGTGAATTGAAGGGAGATAGACAGATTTCTTCATATGCCCCAACTAGGGTCCACCTAGCAACCGCCAGTCTGAGGTCCATGCTCAGAACAACTGAGCTATCCTCAGTGCCTGAGGTCAACACTTGAATCAACTGAGCTATCAGGCTGATAATCAAACCAATCGAGCCACTGGCTGTGGGAAAGGAAAAGAGAGAGAAGGGGGAGAGGGAGGAGAAGAGAAGATAGTTGCTTTTTTTGTGTGCCCTGACTGGAATTCAAACCTGGGATGTCCACATGCTCACCAACACTCTATCCACTTGGAAAACTGGCATGGGCCAGTTTTCTGATGTCCACCCTTGTCTAGTGTATAGGGTAACAGCAGAGTTTCAATAGATGCTCAGAAGCCTAAAATGCAGTGCTGTGATCCAAGCTGAGACACTGGGGACATTCCTGAGTGAGGTGGGATGGTTTTGCTGTTCTCGGCTATAGGGAGGCTTATTCTTTAAAATTTGCTTTGTTAATTTTTGGAGAATACACTTTTGTGGGGAATCCTCTCAGAGATTTCTTTAACTCCAACTGAGAGAGGATTGTGGATTAGCTGTAGAAAGATAGGAGTCAGCAATGTAAGAAGTATGACTGAGGACCCTGGCTGGTTAACTCAGTTGGTTAGATCACCATCCTGTAATACCAAGGTTGAGCTGGGTCAGACCATATAGAAATGACCAATGACTGCATATGTAGGTAGAACAAAGAATAAATTTCTCTCTCTTCTTCTTTTTTTTCTCTTCATCCTCTTCATCTTCATCTTCTTCCTCCTCCACTTTTTGTCTCTCTAAAATCAATAAATTTTTAAAAAGTATGTTTGGGGAAATATTTTGAAATAGGATTTACCATTGTATATGAAATGGTCTGACACTGAATAAAATCAACTATGAATATTTTATGTGAAGCTTGAAAAAGGACATGTTTTTAGTTTGTCATCTGTGGGAACCTATCAGGGAAACAATTCCTAGTTGGGGCCAGTGGTCTTTCTAAATAACTGTGTTGAAAGCTACATGTATATAGAAAAGGTCAGCATTGTTTCATTTCTACAAGGGGTGAAAGAGCCCCTGATGCTACTTGACAGTCCCTCATGTGGCAATGCATAAAAAGTACCCTTGATAAGTGCCGGGGTCCAGCCCCGGCAGGGATCCAGGGGTCCCACAGGAGGAGACGGCGTCGGTGAAAACGTAGTGAGAGAGCCGAATTCTTTTCTTTGTATTTATTCTCAGGTTAGCATTTACTGCCAGGCATCTCTGCTCAATGCTAGTATAGCTCCCTTTTTATACACACACACCGAGTTACAATCACATGGTGTTAATTATTTCTTTTGTTTCACTATGTTTGCATGTTTCCAGATAACAGTTAATTTACATCTATGAGTCACAAATCAGGTAGCAAATCATTCAAAATAACTTGAATAACAACATCAGTAAAAGTTTTTAAAGTATTAGTCTGTTGTGAGTTAAGGGGCAGAGAGAGATTTAGCAGACGACTAACAATGGACCACCGCTTGCTCAGGTAAATGGCCTTGAGTTTATGCAGTGTCCTACAAGATTCTGAAAGGCTTGCCTCTAAAGAAATTAACATAACATTAAGGATAGCTTTCACCCAAAGATATGCAGAGTGAACTTGCAAGATAGCCCAGCAGCAACACAAGACATTAACTGTTATTACTTCCTACATTTTATTTAAACACTAGTTAAGTTCTGACTCTATTCTTCTCAGAATATACCACTATTTGCAGATCAAATAAGCAGGAAGAAAGGAATGTTTCTCTACTTATCACATGAAAAGGCTAGGGAGGAAAAAATGTTAAGTGAAGGCCGAAGGGTGCTCTGTGCACAGCCACTGCCTCCTAAGTCACAATTTATACTTTTTAACATGATTAAGAAGGAATTATCCTACAGACTTAACCCTTTACGAGGGATATCACAGCCAGCCTCTTATGTCTATGAGCCCAGTTCAAGGGGCTTACAGGCTTTTTTGTGGAACTCACACCCTCTGTCTCATTTCCAAAGAAATCACTACGAATCTACAGGGAAAGCACGGTATTATTATCCTTGTGCCACAAATAATAGCACACACTCAGAAAAGGGGGGATATAAGGCCAGATTAATTCAAAAAGTCAAAGGGGGGAGTATCGTTGTGCCTATCCTTTGTGGTGACTTTGTCACCCCACAGCCATTGGTCTTCACTGCAGTGACTTTGTCACTCCGCAGCCATTGGTCTTCTCGGCTGTGACTTTGTCAATCAGCAGTTTTTGGCCTTCTGCTGTGACCTTGTCAGCCAGTGTGACCACTATCTTCAAAGAAGATAGAAGAGCAAAGAAGATAGAATTTATCTGAAAACCCATTCCCCTTTTCTTTTCTCAAATGCTTTTAAGAAACAATGTTTACATATCTTAATTAAAAATTCCAACACATTCTCTGATTTCACCTAAATCCACCCTCCCATCCTGGAGTCATGAGAGTGACATGTATCTCGAGACAAAGGGATCACAAGCCCCTTCCATGAAAACCTGTATTTGATAAAAGGTATATAAGACATAAAAAATCTAACTTTGGAGAGCACGTGTTTGGTTGCCTCTTTGGGGGTCACACTGCTCCACTAGCTAAATAAATTCTACTTCCTTCATCAAATTGTCAGGCCGTTTTTGTCCTCCTTTGATTCCTGCAATACAACCACTGACAGATAATGTACTGCACCCACCCCAGTTCCTCATGACCACCACCGAGGTCTTGTTCCCAAGATGCACATGACCAAAAAGCAGAGACACAGATGGAGGACACATTTAAAAGGGACCACATTGCACTAGAAAGCAAGTGGCAATAATCTTTAAAGATTTGAAATTACATAGCCCATTTTTCCTCTTCTCCTGAGAGTTAACCTTTAAATCATTAGTAACAGATAAACCAGCAAGTCCTTATACTTACAAATATAAAATACAATATTAAATAACCTGTAACATATAATGAAATTGGAATTCCAAAATAATTTTATAAACTGAAAGATAGTAATTTTAAAAAAACCTATGGTGCCCTGACTAGATGGTTCAGTGCATGGAGTGTCCTCCCTGTGTGCCAAGATTGTGGGTTTTGTCAAAGGTCTCAGCACCTAAGAGAAGTGAACAAGAAATTATTTCATGCTCCTCTCTCAAATCAATGTAAAAAATATAAAAATCTAATGAAAAAAATGTGATAAATCTGCAACATACCTAGTGTATTTCTGTCAAAAGAAAGGCAGAAAAAAAATTCCAAGTATCTCTTTGACCATGTTTCTATTTTTCACCCAGAAAAGACTAACATTTTTAGTTATCAACAATCTAATTCTGCACCTCACAGTGTTTCCCACCAATTTCTGCCTCCCATGGTGCCTCTCTGACACAGGAACCATTTCCTTCTTGCTTCCCCTCTCACCTGGCCAGCAGTGCCTTAAGGAAACTTCTCCCAAACCTGAACCAGAGGACTGAGGAGATAATGGACAGCTCAGAACACAACGGATTTCTCTAATGTGCCATCAAGCCTATGAATATTGCAGCCTTCTATCATATTTGACTAAATGGAACCTTGAGACTTCTCCCTGGAGCAGGTATTCCAAGTTATATAGAATAGAATCTTCCATTTGCTTTGCTCTTTCCCCATCCATATCTACCTTCCTGCTTATATGAACACAACAATCATTAGTGAACAGACACCAGAGTCCTTAGACAAATCTGGGCCCCATGGACCCTAAATTGCTTAAACTGAGCACTGGTTCAACCCCCAAACCAAAAAGGGGACTTGGCACAAAACACTCATCTACAGACCAAACCGAGACTAGGACACACCCATGCCAGAAACTGACATTGCACTTTGGACACCAGAGTCCACACATCATACCCTAGAACTGGAGCTCCTTGTGGGCCCCACACTGGAACTCAAATACAAGGCTACATGCAAAGGGACCCCAGGTGCACAGCAGAATACAGATTCAACAACAAACCCTGGAGACAGACTTCTGATCTGTACCCAAGACCCCAAAACTGAACTTCTGCCATGGAGCCAAATGACTGACCCCACTTACTGCATGACAGATGCAGGATCTGAACCTGATACTCACAATGCAAACACAGCCAGGACTCCATAAAAGACATCTCATGACTCCCTAAGTCCAAGCAGTGAGCTTCACAATATATTTCACTACCAATGTAAATGTAGAATACAGAAAAATCACTAGCAGCACTACAACATTCTACCAAACCCTCAAAAATAAATCAAGAAACTGACAGATGGAATAGAAATAAAGCTTACCCTTAGCCAACACATGTCCATGATCTCAGCTGCAGGACTCTACAGGACTTAGTGCACCAGCTATTCATGTGACCTGCCTGGCTCATCTACACTGTGGGCAATTAAATAAAAAATGTCCTTATACTTTGAAAGTATTAGCAGGAGGGCTAATAATCAAGTGAAATAACAAGAGATAGTCAATGTGTAGTAAATGCTCAAGAGGAACTGATATTCCCTGTTGTGGACTATAAATGGCAGAAAGACATTGTAGATTTGAGGTTTAGCAAAAGGCTAAGTTCTTCCCCCTCCACTTCCATATTGGCTGTGATGCTGAGTATTTGCTACCACTTCACTTGTTTCCTTGGGTTGCTAGAAGCAATTTACATGCACTTACTCTGACTCTTTGTTTTCAGATGTTGTTAGATTTCATTAATGCATCCTGTTTATGCCTTGGGTGAGTTTCTGTTTTAGCCTTGGATGTGTAACTTTGTATCAAGGACTTCCTTGATTTGCATATGGCTATATAATCAAGCAAACTGGGTCTATGGTGCACTTGGATATTGCCATCAGCATTTGAAGATTTCTCCCGGTCCCATTTTTTCTTGATGAGCTATGTTTCCTTAATTCTGCACCATTATTAGGAGCTGCGCTTGTCCACAGAAATTCCCAAAAATACAAGACAATGAGGTCATACTGGGGGTACAGATCACTTCCAAAAACTGAATTACAAAATCTAAGATATTCTGAAAAAAGTTATTGATTGATTTTAGAGAAAAGACAGAAGAGATAGAAAGGGGGAATGAGCAGGAAGCATCACCTCAGAAAAGTTGCCTCTAATATGTGCCTTGACCCAGCAAGCCTCAAGTTTTAAACTGGAAAACTCAGCATTCCAAATCAATGCTCTATCCACTGCACCATCACAGGTCAGGCCAGAAACTTAGTTCACAAGGGTGATATAAATAACATGCAGCTAATTTGAGAACATGTGACACATCTGACAGATTATATTTTGTTAAAAAACCCCAAAACCTATTGGACAGAAAAAATAAGGTAAGGGGGTCAACAAGCTGCTCCTTGTAGTCTTCATGTCTAACACTAAGGTACTTGTACTTTAGTTCTCTTCTGAAACTGGCATGTGCACAAGGTGACAGAGAAGCACACTTCACACATATTTATAGAGACCACAAAGCAACAGAAAGTGACCTTCAACAAGCTTCATGGTTTGAAAGAATATAAAGTATGTGTCTTGCTGTCATGGCCATGAACCTAGAAAATATTAATAAGAGGGACCTATGAGCTCCTTATTATTTAAGGCAGGCATCCCCAAACTGAGGCCCATGGTGCTGCATGCAGCCCCCTGAGGCTATTTATCCAGCCATCGCTGCACTTCCAAAAGGGTCACCTTTTTTATTGGTGGTCAGTGAGAGGAGCACTGTATGTGACAGCCCTCCAACAGTCTGAGGGACAGTGAACTGGCCCCATGTGTAAAAAGTTTGGGGACCCCTGATTTAAGGTATAAATGAAATTTTCTAAATAACCCCCAAATGCATCACAATTGGAAACATAAAATAATGTCAATTGAATAATAGTTAATATAACACATTAAAAAAACTCTATGTGGCACTGGCCATGTAGCTAAGTGCAGATACCCTTTCCCCAAATGCCAAGGTGACAAGTGTGAGCCCCATTGTCGGCACCTAAAAGGAGCAACCAATGAGCACATAATTAATTGGAACAACTAACTAGAGCAATGAGTGAATGCTTCTCTCTCTCTGTCTCAAGTGAATGGATAAATTTGGAAAACTAATGAAACGTGGAGTGATGAATCCACAACGTGGCTACTGTGTTTCTCTCAGCAGGAAGGCAGAATAAAATGACAAACAAAAGGCCCAGATCTCTATTAGGACCATGTTTCTATTCTTCAGCTGGGAAGGACATCTTTATTGACCATAAACACTCTGGATTCTGAACGTTAGTGTTTCCCACCCATTTTTTACTCCGATGGTGCCTCTCCTACAATGGAACCTTTTCCCTCTTGTTTCCCCTCTCACATGGCCAGTAGTGACTTAAGGAAACTCCTCTCAATCCTGAGCCAGAGGGCTGAGGGGACAATGGACTTCTCAGGACAAAATGGATTCCTCTAATGTGCCATCAAGCCTATGAATACTGAAGCCTTCTATCAGATAAGACTAAATGGAATCTAGAGGCTTCTCTCTGAAACACATTTTTCATTTTTTGTTTGTTTTTGTTTGTATGTTTTTGAAATGAGAAGCGGAGAGGCAGAGAGACAGACTCCTGCATGCGACCAACCAGGATCCAACCAGCAAGGCCACTAGGGGGTGATGGTCTGCCTATCTGGGTCATTGTTCCATTGCAGCTGGAATGATCCTAAGTACCCAGGTCAATTTTGCTTCAATGGAGCCTCTTCTGTTGAAGGAGAACAGAGAGATAGAGAGAAAGAAAGGGGAAAGGGTGGAGAAGCAGATGGGCACATCTCCTGTGTACCTTGGCTGGAATCAAACCCAGGACTTCCACATGTAGAGCTGATGCTCTACACCTGAGCCAAGTGGGCAGGGCCCACATATTATGTTTTATAGAATAAAATCTCCAATTCACTTTGCTCTCTTTTCCTATCAGTATCTACTTTCCTGCCAATGTGAATATAACAACCACTACTGAACAGAGCTTTTAGACAAATCAGGACCCAAAAGATTCTAGACGACTGAAGCTGAGCACTGGACTGACTCCCAAACCAAAAAGATAACTTGGCACTGAACAACAAACACTGCTCTACAGAGCCAACTGAGACTAAAAACACCAATGCCAGAAACTTACATGGCACCGTGGACACCAGAGTCCATACATCATGCCCTAGAACTGGAGCTGCTCATGGGCCCCACACTGGTACTGGAACACAAGGCTATATGTAAAGAGGCTTCAGACACCAGATGCACAACAGAATACAGATTTGACCACAGACTCTGGAGACAGACTCTTGATCTGTAACCAAGACCCCATAAGCAAACTTCAGACATAAAGCCAAATGCCTGACCCCACTTGCTGCAAGACAGATGCAGGAGCTGAGCCTGATACAATGCAAACAGAGACAGGTCTGCATAAAAGAAATCTCATAACTCCCTAAGTTCAAGCAGGAAGCTAAAATATGTATTTCACTACCAATGTAATTGTAGAACAGAGAAACATAACTCACAGTGTTACCACATTCTACCAAACCCCACAAAAATAAACCAAGTAACACAAGAGATAACAGAAATAATGCTTACCCTTAGCTGACACATGTCCATGATCTCAGCTGCAGGACTCTCCAAGAGTTAGTGCCCCAGCCATTCATGTCACATGCTAGCTAATAGACACTGTGGGGGATAAAATTTAAAATTTTTCTCATACTTAAAAAGTTTTAGCAGCTGGGCTAATAATCAGGTGAAATAATCAGATGGACAAGAGATATTCAATGTATAATACATGCTCAAGGGAAATTCATACACCCAAGAAATCAAGACAATAAAATTGTATTGCATATATAGGACATTTCAAAAACCTGAATAACAGAGTCTTAGACTTTGGGGAAAAAATTATAGATTGATTATAGAGAAAAGAGAGAAAAGACAGAGAGAAGGGGGAAGAAGTAGAAAGCATCACCTCAGAGTAGTTGCCTCTCATGTGTGCCTTTATCCAGCAACCTTAGAGTATTAAACCAGCAACCTCAGCATTCCAAATTGATACTCTATTCACTGTGCCACCACAGGTCAGGCAAGAATCTTGAATTCTTTTTTTTCTTGTTTTTTTTTTTCTGAGAATCTTGAATTCTTAAAGGTGACATGGACAGGCCCTAGCTGGTTGGGTCAGCAGTAGAAGTGTCGGCTGGGCTTGTGGAAGTCCCGGGTTTGATTCCTGGTCAGGGCACACAGAGAAGTGCCCATCTGCTTCTCCACCCTTCCCCCTCTCCTTTCTCTCTATCTTTCTCTTCCTCTCCTGCAGTCAAGGCTCCCTTGTAGCAGAGTTGGCCTGGGCATTGAGGATGGCTCCATTGCCTCCACCTCAGGCACTAAAATGGCTCCAACTGCAGCAGAGCAACACCTCAGAGGGGCCAAGCATTTCTCCCTGGTGGTCATGCTGGATCCCGGTCAGGCACATGCAAAAGTCTGTCTGTGTTCTCCTGCTTTTCACTTCAGAAAAGAAAAAGTGACATGGATAACATGCAGCTAATTTGAGAACATGTGGCACACCTGACATATTACTTTTTGTTGGGAAACCCCAAAACCTATTGGACACAAGAAATAAGGTATCATCAAGCTGTTCCTTGGAGTCTTCATTTTAACACTAAGGTGATTGTACTTAAGTTCTCTTCTGAAACTGCCATGGGCACAGAGTGTCAACAGAGAAGTACATTTTAAAAATACTGAAAAGGGCCTGACCAGGTGGTGGCGCAGTGGATAGAGTGTCGGACTGGGATGTGGAAGGAGCCAGGTTCAAGAACTTGGGATTGCCAGCTTGAGCACAGGCTCATCTGGCTTGAGCAGAAAGCTCACTAGCATGGACCCAAGGTCACTGGCTCGAGCGGGGGGGGGGGAGTTGCTCATTCTGCTGAAGGCCCACGGTCATGGCACATATGAGAAAGCAATCAATGAACAACTACGGTGTCACAACGAAAAACTGATGATTGATGCTTCTCATCTCTCTCCGTTCCTGTCTGTCTGTCCCTATCTATCCCGCTATCTGACTTTCTCTCTGTCCCTGTAAAAAAAATAAAATAAAATAAATAAAAATACTGAAAAGGGACCACAAAGCAACAGAAAGCAACATCCAAGAAGTGTTGTGGATCATTAATGGCAAAAAGCCATTATAGATTCGAGGCTTGGCAGGAGGCTAAGTTCTCCTCCCTCCATCTCCATATTTGGCTTTGATGCTGAGTATTTGCACCCACTCCACTTGCTTCCTTGGGTTGCAGGAAGCAATATACACACCCTTCCTCTGACTCTTTGTTTCAGATGTTTGTAAATTTCACTAATGTATCCTGTTTTTGCCTTGGGAGAGTTCCTGTCTTAGCCTTTGATATGCAACTTTGTATCAGGGTCCTTGATTTGCTTTATTATATAAGTCTATATAATAAAGCGAACTGGGGCTGTGAGGCATACAGATACTGCCAGGCAGTTTGAAGAGTCCTCCCAGTCTCATCGGTTTTGTTTTGACAAAGTGTGTTTCCTCAATTCCTGCACTGTTATTTGGAGCCTGCGCTGGTCCACAGCAAGTGGCGCCTGAACAGATGACTTGAGTATGAGTACAAGGAAGCTAAAACTAAAGGAAGGTGACAGAACTCCCCAAAGTGAAGTGCACACAGTGAGTAAAGAAAGTTTTGGGGGAAAGTGTAGTTGGGAGTAAAAGAATATGGGACAGATAGTGTCAAAAGTAAGAGACCTTTATGTAGGAATGTTTCCATATGAAGGCAAATTGTTGTCTGAAGAGTATCAGGGTGAGCCAGAAACAGAGAGATGTAAATACAAGGATAACTTGGAGTCTGAGGATGACAGGGGGGATGAAAAATCTGTGGCTATGGCTGCCTTAGCCGTGGGGCCTCTGCTGCCCTCTGCTCCTCCCTACATTCAACCCTCTGCTCCTCCGTTCCCTTATCAGGCTGATTACCAGGCTCGAAATGTAGGGGAAACAATAAATGATGGCTTTACCCATTTTCCTGTTGTAGAAATACAGGATGATATGGGGAGACTATTGTGAGAACATGAACCTGTACCTTTTAAAGCTCTGAAAGAGCTTAAACTTGCTTGTGTTCAGTATGGGCCTACTGCCCCCTTTTCACTTGGTTTATTAGATACTATTAGGGCAAAGGCTCTTCCCCCAAATGGCTGGAAGGCGATTGCTTGTGTTTGTCTCTCCGGGCGTAATTATTTGCTGTGGAAGTTGGACTTTCTTGAGAATGGATAGGAGATTCAGGTATTAGGAAAGTTACAGCTTTTCCTGTCCTGATCTGATTTTCTTTAATGTTTTAACTATGATCTTCTGAGCTATCATTTTGTTTCTTTCTTGTTCTTTGCCTGGAGGTTGAGGCAGGGGTCCTGTGTTGGATCTGACTATGGAAAATATCCCAGGAGTTGCCGAGAGAAAATTTTCTCAGGGAGATTTTGTTTAGTCACATCCTTCAGTCTCTCTGTCAGAAAATGCCCTAATATCAGGCAGGCATTTTTCTAATCTGGATGTACTCTGAAATCCCGGGTTTCTCTCTGGTTTGTCTGGTTCATCTAATTCTTGTTTCTGTTTAGTCTTTGTTTAATGTTGTCAAAATGTGTCTGTTTTTAAGGCCTGAATTAAGGGGGTTTTTTGCATGCAAAAATTGGAAATGCTGGCTCCAATATTTAAAAAAAATAAAATGTTTTTATAACTTGAAAGGAGCGCTCATTTAAATTTAAATAGAATAGAATGTAGATCCTTAAGACTTACTGATTTGGTTAGTGCATTGTGAGGTGTATTCAGAGTTAGGAGCCAAATAGCAACTTAATTATTAGGAAACTCCTGCAAATCTTCTTGGTCATGCTCTTTTTACTATAAATTTTTTGAATACTGATGTACAGGGTCATTCAGCAGCAGAGAGACTCTGGAACCCTGCAAGGAAAACCTTTCCCTGAAGTGCAATGGAGGGACCTGCTCACAGGAATCTGGCAAGGGCCAGACCCCTGTTCTGTTATGGGGCTGAGAATATGTGTGTGTTTTTCCTAGGTCTGCTGAAGCTCCTCAGTGGGTCCCTGAATGACTGGTGAGATACCATGATTCTAGATGAGAGACTCACTTCAAAAGAGCAATTGTATGAGGCTTATTTTACTATGCTCTCTTCCTTTCTCAATTATTATCTAATTTTTTTAATGTTTTAGATCATTTTATTTCTTTCCTGCTCCATTGCTTGAAAAGAGGGCAAAAGGGGGGCCTGATTTGGGTGTTGCTGAACAAAAATCTCATACGGCCATCTTGAGATTTTTTGAGAGAGATCTCTGTTTAGTATATGTCTTTATTACGTTCCTATTAAGGTAGCCCTACTTAAGATCAAGCAGGCCATAGTTTAAACTCTAAAACCCCGGGTTTCACTCTTGATTTGTGTGATTGTATGTAAAGTCTTTGTATAATGTCTAAGTGTTTTTGTTTATAAGGCCTGAATTAAGTCCTTACATGAAAAGTAATAATGATAATAGTTTTGGAAGTGCCGGCTCTAGTATTGAAAACAAAATGGGGATAATTTCATTTCCCTATATAAGTATAATTTTGTTTGGAAAAAGTAAAGTGCACTCATTTTGGATCCAAAAGACTTGCTGGTTTGGCCAGGCTGCTCCAGGGTGCAAGTGAAAGGCTTGAAGCAGCATAGATTTACATAATAAAAGTGTAAAGATTTTTTTTTACTATAGGAGAATAGTGAAGATCACACTGGGATTTTTCAGTTTTGATATGTATTCTTTAAAGTGCCTGTTAATTAATATTAAGGGGGTGTTTTGATAAGTGTGAGAATGTTGCTTGAAGGTGCATTTACTCTATTTTTGTTAAAAGTTAACAGAGTCAAGAATTTCTTGCAATCTTTGAAGTCAAAATATTGTAAAGTGTGCTTAACATTGGCTTGAAGATTCAATTGTAAATAATATAAAAAGAAAGGGGGGGGAGTCATGTCCTGGAGCTCCTGCAGGTCTACCCTGTCATGCTTTTTACTTCAAAGAGTTTCTTTTGAATGCTGATGTACAAGAGATGCCAATTTTTTTTGTCCTGCAAAACTACTACCCCTTTTTTATTTTTATTTGATTCAGCTAATAACACTGTCTTGTCTTTTTCCAAATAGCTCCAGATATATAGGCAGATAGGGACCCTCAAGCCCCTCAGCGAGATCTTCTGAGCATGGCTTTTAAGGTACCAAGAGGCAGAAAAATTTCAAAGGAGATCAGGTAAAATACTAGCTCTTGGAATACACCCTCAAAGGCTCCAACTGGACCTCATAGGACTCCATCAGGGCCCTGCTTCAATAGTGGAAAGGATGGTCATTTGATCCAAATCCTGCCAGTCTTACATGCTTTTGCTGTGAGGAAGAAGGGACACTGGAAGTTAGGCTTCCCCCTTGCTCCTCTAAGGGAGGGTTCAGTCTCTTCCAGCCCTGCTCCAGCCACCTGTGACCTAACCTTGCCCAGAATGCTGGGATTTGCCACTGAAGGCTAAAAGGTGCCCAGGGCCATTGGCCCCATCTACGACACTGTGGACGAGCCTGGGGTATTTCTTCCAAGTAGCAGGTAGACTGGTCTCATTTACACAAGGGCTATTTAACTATGTCTTGTCTGAATATTCAGGTTTTTTATTCTTCCCTTGAAGATCTCTGTTGTGGGCATTCATTGTCCTGTTTTCTGCTGCTTTGTTTAATATATATAGTCTTTCCTGTATTCCTCCTGCCTCAATGCCCCACTCATATTTTAGGCTAGGACCTACTCCTAATTCAGAGCTCCTTTTTTCCTTTTTTGTCAACTTACAAATTTACCTCTGCCACCCAGCTTAGTGTATCCCAAGGTTCTCCTCACCACCCAATGGCTGTAAAGCTCCAGTATAGGACCCCTGGGTTCATCTTTCCAGTTTAAAGAAAACGGAAGCTTCATCTTCATGCATGCTGCGGATGGCTTTTCCAGTCTACCTGGGTCATTGCCAGCTGGGAGCAGTGGTCATTGGGACTTTGACACTAGCTGCAGAGTGTGGAAGTGTGATGGCAATTCCAGTGCCATGTGGACTTCTCCTGAATGTGGACTTTTCCTGGACTCCTGCTCCTGTGACAGTTTTTGATGGACTGAACTGGGGTTGGGTTGCATTTGCAGAGATTTGGAATGGTGTTGGTGCCAACTTGGACTTGGTGAACACTTTAAGGACATTACTCTTTTATAGATTCTTCTTGTATTAGCTTAAAGAGTTTGCTTAAAGGCTGTAATCACTGTGATGTATTAGTATACTTGTTTTCGGTATCTGTTAGCATTGACTATACTAATTTTGTGTTTGTTCTGTATTTTTTCTGTCTGCCTCCAAATTAGAAAATCAGATGAGTGCAAACTCAGCACAATTAAAAAGAAAAGGGGGATATGTTGTGGACCATTAATGGCAAAAAGCCATTATAGATTCGAGGCTTGGCAGGGGGCTAAGTTCTCCTCCCTCCATCTCCATATTTGGCTTTGATGCTGAGTATTTGCACCCACTCCACTTGCTTCCTTGGGTTGCAGGAAGCAATATACATGCCCTTCCTCTGACTCTTTGTTTGTTTCAGATGTTTGTAAATTTCACTAATGTATCCTGTTTTTGCCTTGGGAGAGTTCCTGTCTTAGCCTTTGATGTGCAACTTTGTATCAGGGTTCTTGATTTGCATAGGTCTATATAATAAAGTGAACTGGAGCTGTGAGGCACTCAGATACTGCCAGGCAGTTTGAAGAGTCCTCCTGGTCCATCGATTTTGTTTTGACAAAGTGTGTTTCCTCAATTCTGCACCATTATTTGGAGCCGCGCTGGTCTGCAGCAAAGAAGCTTCCAGGTTTGAAAGAATATAAAATGTGTGTTTGGTTCTTGTAACATCGGTGGGCAATGGGGAAAGGTCACTTGAGGAACCAGACTGGGGAACTTGGCTGTGACTTCCCACACCCATGTGGGCCAAAAGAAACTTCCCAGGAGTCCTTTGGAAAAGAGCAACCGTCTGTCAGCCAATGAGATCTTGCCTCATCATATCAACTTGCCTTCACCCTGCAGACCCTATAAATTTCCCCCTACATGGATTTCTCCATGTGACTTCTCTTGCCCCCATTCCCTGGACCAGAGAACCTCATCGGGCGGGAAGTGCTGTACTAAATAAAGCATTTGCTTATCCATACTTCGTGGCTATGCCCTTCCTTCTTCTTTGGAGGAAAAAAATACCTTACATTTGGTGCCAAAACCCGGGAGGAGTTTGAAGTCCACAAGGACCGCTCCTCTCCCCTTCCCCTGAGAACAAACCAGGATCTTCAACTTTTCACCCACTCTGGCACATGGTGTGGTAAGTCCTCTGCTTCCAGCCTCCTCTCAGTTCTTTCTGCTGAGACTCCCTGTTCTTAATTGCAGCTGCTGTCAGGAACCTCTTTTTCATTCCAAGTGTGTGTGTGCCCATGGAGACATCCTAGGCACATCCACTTTACCTAACTGTCTGGTGGCCAGAGCTTGAGTTGCAGGACACCAATTCTCATCTCTGACCACTCTGAGGACTCAGGGTGGCCATAGAGGCACAGGAATCTAAACCTGATCCCAAAACACTCCTGGAGTGCATTATCTAAAATCTCTCCCTCCCTAAAGAAAAAGAAAGTGTTCTTCTCTGCTGTGGCAAGGCCATAGAACCCACTGGATAATCAAACCAGGTAGCCTCCTGAAGGGACTTTCAATTTTAACATCCTCATCAATTTAACTAGTGCTGAAAAAACTGGGAACTGGTTGGAATCCCTTAAATTCAGGGCTTCTAGTATTTGCGCTCTCATCCTAATTTCTGTGCCGCCTGCTACAGAGTGCAGCTCTTTTTGGGCAGAGAAACCTCACCTAAACTCTCCACTCCTGATCTTTTCTCCTTTGCCAACCCCCAACTTTCTTCCCCTCCTGCACGGCTCCCTCTGTCCTATTGGGCTCCTCCCCTCTCTTCATGAATCCTGTTTCTTATTCACCTGCAAATACCAGTCCCTCTTTCTCCTCTCTTGCAGGCTAGGGGCCCCTCCCTTCTCCAATGTGTTCTTAAGTGCCTCCCCCATCAGGCCACCCTTCGCTAGGCATTGGCCCCCACATGGGTTTTCAGGGCTCCTGACCCCATGGCCCAACCCTGGTCTTCCTGCAGGAAGGCCTGGCCCTGTCCTGCCTCTGGCTCCAGCATTTCTGGCTGGATCTGGGTGCTGGGCTCCCCAGGAGCCCCCCTTCTCTTATTCTCAGCCCCCATACCCCTATCTGAGACCTGATGAACATGGCATTTAAACTTTTTAATGGTCATGGCTAGTAGACAAAGGCCAAGGCTGTTCACTAGGAACATAAGCAGTAGAACGTAACACTCCAAACCCAGGCTCTTGTGGCAGCCCTGAAGCTGGCAGAGCAACAGGGGCAAGGCACAGGAAGTGCCCAACCCAAGTCTGGGCCACAAAGAGAATCCCCACCAGAAGCTTGCTTTAAATGTGGCAAGCAGGGTCACTGGTCCCGACAGTGCCTCTTCCCATGGCCACCCACTAAGCCCTGCCCTAACTGCAAGCAGCCCAATCACTGGCAGAGCAATTGCCCCTTTTGAGCAACAGGCTTCTCCTCAGTGCCTCTATGTGGAGGCCCAGCTAGCCAGGTGGGCCGACCACTTGAACTTTTAGGCTTCATGGATGATTGACACAGCCAGGACTCAGAGACCCCCATCACCCATACAAAATTCCACGTAATGCTGCAGGTAGTGGGTACGTCTATCTTATTTCTTGTGGACTCAGGGGCTACCGTCTCTGTTTTGCCATCACTCTGAACCTTTAGTTCCCTCACAGGTCTCAGTTGTGGGAGTGGATGGGGCCCCTTCTTTTCCCCTTTGCATGCTAGCCCTGATATGCAGTTTGGACAAAATCCCCTTTTTCACACTCATTCTTAGTTATGCCATCATGTCCTCTATTCCCCCTGGATCAGAATATTCTACAAAGTCTCAGAGCCACTATCCAGCTAACATTTTTCTCACTACCAAGGGCTTCCCCATAATCAATACTACCCTTATTTCTAATCATATCTTTTGCCTCAAGCTTGCCCCCATGCAGGACTGCTAGCAGTCAGAACCACTAAGCCCTGCCCATCTCTGGCTCATCAAAAGGTTGGGCCCTGAAGACCCTCCTATTGCTCCTGTCCCTCCCACCAGAAACCTGCTGCCAGAATGAGCTAAAGCAGGGTATAATGCTGTTCAATGAGACTGGCCCAATGGAAGAAAACTTCAATCTCCTCAACCGTCTATGAGAGAAACTAAGCAAGAATCTCTCCTCTTACAACCCACTTAACTCCTGGTGGCAGCCACCCATCCTCACCTGGGCTGTCCCTATTCTAGGTCCTTTTCAAGTTATCAGTACATAGTTGTCAGTATATGCAAGTGACCCCTTACTCATATCATATTTGCTCCTCTTTTTAAAAAAATTTACAGGACTGCATCCACAAATTTTCTCAAGTCATGGTCAAACAGATGGTCCTCACAACTCCCCTCAAAGCCACCACCTTCCAACCTTCTCACAATGCCCCTAACCAGCAGGAAGTAGCCAGACAAATAGCAGGCACCCTGTCTAACAAAAAAGGTTGGAATGTAAGGTCATTGGGCAATGTGGGAAGGTCATGTGAGGAACCAGACCTGGGAACTTCGGCTAGAACCACCCACACCCATTTATGCCAAAAGAGACTTCCTTTGGAAAAGAGAAACTGTGTCAGCCAATGAGATTTCACCACATCATATCAATTCGTCTTCACCCTGCAGACTATAAATTTCCTCCATACAGATTTCTCCATGCAACTTCTCTGGCCCCTGTTCCCTGGACCAGAGAACCTTGTCGGGTGGGATGTGCTGTATTAAATAAAGCTTTTGCTATTCCACACTTTACAGCTATGCCCTTCCTTCTTCCTTGGTGGGGAAAAATACCTTACAGTTCTCAGGGCCATTAACCTAAAATATAGATTGAGAGAGGGACAGACAGGCAAGAATAGAGAGAGATGAGAAGCACCAATCATCAGGATTTTTTGTTGTGACACCTTAGTTATTCATTGATAGCTTTCTCATATGTGCCTTGACCAAGAGCCTTCAGCAGACTGAGTAACCCCTTGCTCAAGCCAGTGACCTTGGGTCCATGCTGGTGAGCTTTGCTCAAACCAAATGAGCCTATGCTCAAACTGGAGACCTCAGGTTCTTGAACATGGGTCTTCCGCATTCCAGTCCAATGCTCTATCCACTGTGCCACCACCTGGTCAGGCACTTTTATGGATCTTAAAATGGTAAATTTTCTGCTAGGACAACAGAGAGGTTTCATGAAGTATCCTTGCTTTCTGTGTTTTTGGGACAGCTGAGCTTGGGAGAAACACTAGACACAGAAGAAAAGGCCAAAACGTGAAGCTCTGGAAGTAGAGGTGCCAGCCTATATCAAGTGCTAGAAATGCCTTCTGTGATTATTCTCTGACTGCTTGAAATGAATACATTTAATACTTCCTTAAATCAGATAGTGTCAATGCTCTGCTTAAAACTCATTAGTGGCTGTGCTGGCACAGCAGGTAGAGTGCTGACCTAGAATGCTGAGGTTGCTGGTTCAAAACCCTGGGCTTGCCCAGTCAAGGCACATATGACAAGCAACCAGTGAACAACCAGAGTGATGCAACTATGAGTTAATACTTTATATTCTTCCCCTGATTCTCTCTTTGTAAAATAAATAAATAAAATCTTAAAAACAAAACAAAGGACACATTAATGGCTGCTGGTGTCATCTAGACTCAAATAACAAATGCTGACAGATACTGGTATGCTCTGGCTCAGATTTCCTCCCTGTCACTCACTACTTGGGGACTGTGCTCCTGCTACTGCCCCCACCTGGACTGCATTTGCCCCCATTCCTAGATAGCCCGTTTTTTCACATCTTTCACATCCCAACTGAAATATCGCCTCCTCTTTCCTTAACCATACCATCTAAAGTGGCTTTCCACTTCCTCTTGAAACTACTTTAGTCCTGATCTTTTGGCTTCAGTGTGTCCTCTACTCCCAACCATAGCCTCTATGTTTAAAAGAGAGCTTAAAAGAGAGAAAGAGAAAAAAAAGAGCAAATGAGAGAATCTTTCTGGTACAGCTAAGGTTAGATATTCTTTCTTGGTTCAATCAATTATGAGAATGTGGTGAAGTCATGTCCTACAAACATGCCCTACCATTGTGGGGATGGGCTGGCCAGATACCCCAAAAACATGTCTGAGTAGCATTCAAGGCCTGTTGCTGTACAGTAAAATGATCAAGCTCTGAGAAAAAGCTAGAAAACTTCTGTTCATTTAGGACCAATTCAGTATCTTCTAATTCTCTTCTTCCATGAGGCATGCCTGACCCCCATGCAATCCTTTCTGCACAGCAGGGACCATCTCCTCCTTTCAAAGAACACCCACATTAAAGCATGTAGCTCACTTTACTGGGATTCCTTATGAATAAGTCCATCTGCCCTACTGGTTTGTGAGCACCTCATGCAGTGCCCAGTTTTATATTAGATGTTCAATAATTTTTTAATAAATGAATTAATTGAAATTAATAAAATTGCAAATTAAAATTAATAAAAAATAAACTGATGATTATGACAAATTCAATAGGAGAGTGAAAGATCATACTGAGCAATATTGGGTCAGATATCCAAGGTGCTGACCTATAGTCATAGATGTAGAAAGAGAGAGAATCTGCAGAGCCCAGTAACTGGCACAACATCAACCTTCAGTAATTGATAGTTGTTCATTGTACTAATGACAGTGATGGTGATTCTAGCACTTAATAATGGGGTACATAAAACAATTTTTCACTTCTGATGAAAAAGAAATTGTCCAGTGCCTTTATCTTCTCTCGACATGTTTTTTTTAAGAAATTATATTTAATGGGTGACATTGATCAATAAGGGTACATAGGTTTCAGGAAAACCTCTCTGTAGCTTTTGAACATTTGATTGCTTATGTGTTTATCACCCAAAGTCAAATCATTTTCCATCATTATATATTTGTCCCTCTTTACTCCCCTCCATCTTCACATAAATTTGAAGTTCACTTTTAAAAAAGACCCTTTCATCCTAGTTTGAAGGGAGAATAATTAAAGCACTGCATTTTATAAATATAA
Source organism: Saccopteryx bilineata (assembly GCF_036850765.1). Taxonomy (NCBI): domain Eukaryota; kingdom Metazoa; phylum Chordata; class Mammalia; order Chiroptera; family Emballonuridae; genus Saccopteryx; species Saccopteryx bilineata. Next base: position 21,383 of record NW_027095497.1, on the reverse strand, counting down.
AACTGTATTAGCGGCCCTGGCCAGTTGGCTCAGTGGTAGAGCATCGGCCTGGCATGTGGGGGACCCAGGTTCGATTCCCGGCAAGAGCACATAGGGGGGGCGCCCATTTGCTTCTCCACCCCCACCCCCTCCTTCCTCTCTGTCTCTCTCTTCCCCTCCCGCAGCCAAGGCTCCATTGGAGCAAAGATGGCCTGGGCACTGGGGATGGCTCCTTGGCCTCTGCCCCAGGTGCTGGAGTGGCTCTGGTCATGGCAGAGCGACACCCCGGAGGGGCAGATCATTGCCCCCTGGTGGGCAGAGCATGGCCCCTGGTGGGTGTGCTGGGTGAATCCCAGTCGGGTGCATGTGGGAGTCTGTCTGACTGTCTCTTCTCGTTTCCAGCTTCAGAAAAAAAAACTGTATTAGCAAAAAGTTCAAAGCTCAAAGTTATGGGAAGGGTATTAGGAGAGAAAGAATGTATATGGTTCAGAAATGTTCACATTAAAGGCAAAATGGCTACTTTTCAGTATCCAATTAATTATTTCAAACACAATTAGACAACCCACTGCCTGGAAAATATTAATATTTAACATTAGAATAAATTTCACTATAAAATTTTAAAACATCTGTATTTTAGAGGATGCCTTAATCTAAACTGAAATTAAAATAATTTCATATTTGTCTCAAACAAACATCTTGAAGCTCTTTTTCTCTTCACCAAAAGTGAGTAATCCAGTTTTTATCATTTATATTACTTTAACCCAGCCACTTCCTTTTGCTAAAGCAGCTGAAATTTCTCTCATTTTTAAAGATTTGCTTCAGAATTTGGCTTTTCCCTTTTTTTCTAGGCCTGGTATAAATAAGGACATGGACTAAGAGAATGAAAACATAAACCAAGAGCAGTCATCTAAGTAGCTCTAAAGTCTGTTTTCCTTATAAACATCACTGGGACTCCAATCCATGACCAATTCCCCACAAATGTTTAGATGTTGGTTGGAAGACCAATCACAGTTGGACTGCACAAAGCAACTAGTGTCAAAAAGGATGAAGCTTTGAAGAAACATTGACGGTTCTGTAAAAAACTGATTGTATCTTTCTCAAAATAACAACCTTAATTTGGGTAATGTGAATGAAGCCTGTTGAAGACATGTCACCCCATGACCAGTAATCCTGGGAACAGGATAAGTGAATTGCTCAATGACTAATTGATAATGCTATATTGAACCTCCATCACTGACTTTTGAAATTAGGAATGCTTCTAAGGGCACTGAGAGATGTTTCATAAGAGAAAAAGGTACTTGCTTTCCACATATTAACAAAGATTATGGCAATTCTATAATTATTAATAACTAATTATTGATATTTTGGTAGCTTAAAATTGTGGTCAATTAGATTTGAATCTCAACTCTGCCACTTATTAGCTATGGTATCCAAGAGTTATGGAATCTCTTTAAACCTCAGTTTTCTCAACTGTAGTGTGAGATTAATAGCATCTACCTCATAGAATTGTATGAGGAATAAATCAACAGAACATGGTATAGAATAAGTGCTCTATAAATATTAGCTTAATTATTACTAAGTTCTTACTTTGCATCTCAGGTGATTTTGACCCTGAGGTATCTGCTCCTACTCATTGTTCTATACTGTATCTTGGATGATGGATAGGAGTGGGTGAGGAGGGTGGGTGGGTGGAAGGTGGAGCAAAGGAAAAAATTAACAAACTCAAACCTGTAACAGTTCACTTTGGGATGAATATGACAAATTCAGAGAGAGAGATTTATAAACCATGATCTCTCTAGAAAAAAGGAAACCTTAGAACAAATCTTTTGTGTAGTCTGTATTTCTTTCAGACTGCAATGTTTTCAAAAAGGAGATATTTGACTAAAATCTATTTAACAACACTTTGTTGAACTGCAAGTGAATGAACCAAGAATATGCCTTGGGTAATAAAAAATAAAATATTTGCAGAAAGTAATGCAGAAGATATGTAACCTGACAGAGAGCAAGCTGGTGGTGGTTGGGGTGGGAGTGAGATGGGGGCATGGGCAGCTGAGGTTACAAATGGAGGGGTGGGCCCTGGCCGGTTGGCTCAGCAGTAGAGTGTCGGCCTGGCGTGTGGGGGACCCGGGTTCGATTCCCGGCTAGGGCACATAGGGGAAGCACCCATTTGCTACTCCACCCCCCCTCTTTCCTCTCTGCCTCTCTCTTCCCCTCTCGCAGCCAAGGCTTCATTGGAGCAAAGATGGCCCAGGCGCTGGGGATGGCTCCTTGGCCTCTGCCCCAGGTGCTAGAGTGGCTCTGGTCACGGCAGAGCAACGCCCCAGAGGGGCAGAGCATTGCTTTCTGGTGGGCAGAGTGTCGCTCCTGGTGGGCGTGCCGGGTGGATCCCGGTCAGGCGCATGCGGGAGTCTGTCTGACTGTCTCTCCCCGTTTCCAGCTTCAGAGAAATACAAAAAACACACACACACACAAAAAAATCAAATGGAGGGGTGGGGTTCCCAATCAGCTCTCTCCTCTTCTATCCTATGCTTTGGATTCACACCATTGCAGAGCCTGAGTCAGCACCTGTTTACAGTCAGCTTCTCTGGGAAGCTGACTCTGAGATAGAATCAAAGGTGCAGGAATGTATTAGAAAGAGCCCACAGGAACAACACTGGTAGAGAGTGAGCTGCAAAGCAAGGCCACAGCCTCAGTTTAGCAGTGGGATGCTCTGGACTTAACATGGCCCATCATATTGGCCTGTGATTGGCTGAGCTGGCCAGGTCTTTGTAATCCCTCTAAATCAGTAACCCAATGCAGGAAGTCAGTGAGGGGGATTGGGGTAAGGAAGGCACTCCCTGGAGGGGCCTGGAGCTCAGGGCTACCCACTGGCAGCTGCAGCAACAATCCTCCCTAGAAGGGGGATCTGGACTGTGCACCTGGCTGCTCCTCACAGCCCCCAGATCAGTGTTTCTCTACCTGTAGTCAAACAGCCCAAAGAGGGCAGAATCCTGGGACCCAATTCCTATCTACTGAATCAGAGTCTCTAAATATAAGGCCTGAGTATGCATTTATGTTAACTCCATGGGTGATCCTGGTTCGCAGTGAAGGCTAAAAAGACCTCTGCAAAAGTGAAAAAAGAAAAACTTGCTGCCAACCGAAGTAAAAACTTGAAAAAAAAAACCAAATTCCTGCTACTAATCCTGCAATGTTCAATGTAATGTACAAAGTAAATTTCCACCTAAACTAAATCTCCTTCAGCTCCCTCCCTGGCCCCTGTAAGAGGATTTCCTATGTGAGCATGGATGCACTATCTGCAGCTGGCTATCCATCCCGTATGCCTGCCTATAGATGCCCAGAGGGCCACAGGGCTTCTACACATCAACAGAAGCCTGGCAGGCCTGCTGCTGCAAGGGATGATAGGCTGATTCATCATGTCACCACGGTCCTCGGGCTCGTTTGTGTCTATCTTCCTTAGAATGCTTACTGCTTCTGAACAGTCTATATGTTAATAGTACAATTCAGCTAAATCACTGCCTTGTATAAGGAAGCTTTGGGAGGTCAATGAATAAGCTCCCAGCTCCACACCCACAAGCCAAATATTTGAAGGGCACTTAATCTCTCTCAACACTTCCCTTTTCCACACTTAACTGCTTATCTGAAACCCATCCTCTGGGCCAGGCCACTGCCATGCTTATCCTTCTTCCTGACTTGCTTTGGATGAGGTCTGCAGCTGGCAGACACATCACTCTAAGCCTCAGCCAGAAACTGAACAATCCAGACAAAATGAAACCTAGGGAAAACAACAAACTTTTCTTTCTGAAAAAGTAAATATTTATATTTGTCCATATACATTAAGAGACCTAATGTAAGTTCACAAGCATTGACTTCATAAATACAACTTAGAATTCATCTAAATATATTAAATGTGGAAAAAGCACAAAGATGTTTATCACAGGTGTATATGTAACTGACAAATATGCAGAAAATATAAATATGCTACAATAAGAATAATTAAATATACAATATTACATTATGTAGTTATTAAAATATTTATAAATAGTTTGAACAACAAAAAAGTGCTTTTATTTACTCTTAACTAAGAAATACAGGATACATATATGTTTCAAAAAAATAATTCAAAGAAATGGCACTGTGAGGAGTGTGACCGAACAAATCTCCCCCAAAATTCAACAAGTTCATCAACCAGAGACAGAAAAATCTATCCTTGGAGCATCTGGGAGTTCCACATACTGAAAACAAAGTGCTATCGACAAGACCACCCTCAGATGCCATTAAGAAAAAGGATATCAAATATCATAGATACAAAAGATAGAGAAGTAGCACACATAGATGTGGAGAAATCTATGGAGAAAAAATTTAATATATTGGAAACCTTGGAGCTAAATGACAAAGAATTTAAAATTGAAATCCTAAAAATACTCAGAGATATACAAGAAAACACAAAAAGGCAATCTAGGGAGCTCAGAAAACAACTCAAGGAACACAAAGAATATATTACACCAAGGAAATTGAAACCATAAAAGCAAATAAAACAGAGGTGAAAAACTCAATTCATGAACTGAAAAATGAGGTAACAAGCTTAGCTAATAGAACAGGCCAGATAGAAGGTAGGATTAGTGACATAGAAGAAAAGCAACTTCAGGAACAACAGAGAGAAGAAGAGAGAGACTAAAAAATTAAAAATAATGAGAAAGTCCTACAGGAATTGTCTGATTTCATCAAAAAGAATAACATAAGAATTATAGGTATATCAGAGGGAGAAGAGAGAGAAAATAGAATGGAGAATATATTCAAACAAATAATAGATGAGAACTTCCCAAGCCTGTGGAAAGAACTAAATCCACAAATTCAAGAAGCAAACAGAACACCGAGTTTTCTTAACCACAATAAACCTACTCCAAGGCACCTCATAATGAAATTGGCACAAACAAATGACAAAGAAAAAAATTCTCAATGCAGCCAAGGAAAAGAAAAATACAACATATAAAAAAAGGCCTATTAGATTATCATCAGATTTCTCAGCAGAAACTCTACAAGGTAGAAGAGAGTGGACCCCAATATTAAAGCCCTGAAAGAGAGAAACTTTCAGCCAAGAATACTATACCCATCAAAGCTATCCTTTAAATATGAAAGAGAAATAAAAACATTCACAAATACAGAAAAGATGAGGAAACTTATCATCAGAAAACCCCCACTCCAGGAAATACTAAAGGGGGCTTTCCAACCAGATACAAAGAACAAAACAAAACCACAAGTAAAAGCTCCACCAAGAACACAGTAAAACAAAATTTAAACTGTGACAACAAAAACAAAAAAAAAGGGAAGAGGACAGAGATTAACAGTAGCAAAAAATGATGGAGTGCAGAAATACTCATAAGATAGTGTACTACAATGAATATGGTAGTTACACTTTTCATTACTTAATGGTAATCAACCTTGAAAAAACCACCACAGAAGCACATGACTTAAAAAAGGTAGCAACAGAGGAAAGAAGTATGGAATACAAACAAACAAAAACAAATGATAGAAAAAACAAAAGAGAAGAATCAAACAAGATACAAAACTAACAGAAAGCAATGTATAAAATGGCGATAGGGAACCCACAGTGTCAATAATTACATTAAATGTAAATTGATTAAACTCACCAATTAAAAGACACAGAGTAGCAGAATGGATTAAAAAAGAAAATCCAACTGTATGCTGCCTACAAGAAACACATCTAAGCAACAAGGATAAAAACAAATTTAAAGTGAAAGGCTGGAAAACAATACTCCAAGCAAATAACATCCAAAAAAAAAGCAGGTGTAGCAATACTCATATCTACTAATGCTGACTACAAGAAAGAAAAAGTACTCAGAGACAAAAAAAATGATCATTTCATAATGATTAAGGGAACACTGAATCAAGAAGACAGAACAATTCTTAAGATATATGCACCAAACCAAGGAGCTACAAAATATATAAGACAGCTACTTATTGACCTAAAAACAAAAACTCAGTGGTAGACCATCAGCCTGGAGTGCAGAAGTCCCAGGTTTGATTCCCAGCCAGGGCACACAGGAGAAGCGCCCATCTGTTTCTCCACCCCTCCCCCTCTCCTTCCTCTCTGTCTCTCGCTTCCCCTCCCGCAGAGGCTCCATTGGAGCAAAGATGGCCCGGGCGCTGGGGATGGCTCCTTGGCCTCTGCCCCAGGCACTGGAGTGGCTCTGGTCGCAACAGAGCGACGCCCTGGAGGTGCATAGCATCGCCCCCTGGTGGGCAGAGCGTCACCCCCTGGTGGGTGTGCCGGGTGGATTCCGGTTGGGCACATATGGGAGTCTGTCTGACTGTCTCTCCCCATTTCCAGCTTTAGAAAAATACAAAAACAAACAAACAAACAAAAAACCCATCAAATTGAAATAAAAATAGTTCTTTTTATTACTAACAAGAGACTAATCACTTTTAATTACTTTTGTAATTTTTAACTTAAGCAGATGTGTTTTTTGTTACATTGTTTCTCACTAAATGACAACAATGAAAAGCCAAGAATTCTTGTGATTGGCCACAAATCTTAGAACAGAAAACACGAGAATTCTCATGATCCATCTGCAATGCGTTAAAATAATGTTTTAAACGCGGTGGCATGCTTTATGAGACAACGCGAATAAAATTTTTAATATTTCTTTCTTGAAAAATAATACTGTTAAATAGCTTGTGTTGGACACTCACCCCCTACAGCCTGATGGTTCTAATGGTACTTCTGGGAAGCACTGTGGGGGAGGAAGAGCTAAGTAAGGAAGGAGGGACACACACCTAGGAAATGCCATTACTAAGTATAAGGAGATCAACTTTTGAGTTAGACAAAATGCACCACCTAATTCAGCTCCTGCTCCACAGCAAATGGGGGAGACTTGAAAGCTCAAGGACTTTATCCATCTATGTAAAAAGGCATTTGGACAGCAGTCCCATGGACTGCACAGGGTCTAATGAGGATGAGCAGGATGACATCTGTGACAAGGACTGAATTTCTTAAGATAATTAGTAAGTGAGTGGTCGTTACTGCTGTTTTAAGGAAAGATCTTTCACACTGGAAACGTCCAGCATGCCTACAATTTGCGAATGGAAAAGCAGGAATTGAACTAGTCCCCAGAGGCGCAGTTTTTTTGGCACCTGTGGAAACCATCCCCACGACCCATAGGCACGGGATGCAAAAGATTCCCTTCAGAATGTACCTTGCCAATAACAGTAGATACAAATATTATTATACAGTGACTCATATCAGATTGTTTTATCAAATCATTTTCTATCTTGTAAATTTAGCAATAGTCTGCATTTTACACAGCTTTCTCAATTTAAAGAACATCTTCATTGCCATTTCAATGTCAACACTGCCCTCTAGTGGTTAAAATAGGTAGCTAGCCTGGCAGAGCTGAATTTACCTTAGTTTCCCTTGTCATATAAACAGTCCTCTCCTTACCAAAAACAACTTCACAAAAGAATTATATCTTTTACTAATACTAACCCATTCCATGGTATCACTAACTATTATTACTGTAGTTAAGCCTCACTCTGATTAGTATCTAAGTTTGTTTTTTAAATTCAAGATTTGAGAAGCTTTTATTGCAAAAAAAAATATTTCTTGTAAATTTGGAATGTGATTTGACTGACAAAAACAATTTAATAGTCCAAAACTCCAGGAATATACCTATGGTATAAGGTGAGGATATAGATTTTCATTGCAATTTAAAGATAAATAGATAATTCTGTCTCCTCAGAGGCAAGAAAATTTACAGTTGAGTGGAATACAGGACACACATTTTGAAGGATTTTAGATATGAGTGTAGAGTCAGCCCTGCCACTGGTTAAAAATCCTGTCAAGTAACTTGATTTTGTGATGCCTCAGGTGCACTGTTATTACATGGGAATTAAAATGTCTGTCTCACAAACACAGTGGGGAAAATATGTATGTACAATTTTTGGCATATAGTAAGTACTCTATAAATTATATTATTAGGTATAAGTTTGTGAACAATAAGTGAAGTGCTATTTAGAAGAACTATGAAAAATATGAGACAAATGCTAGTCTTTCTTTAGAAATTTAATTACCGGAGTGACGTCATGGAAATGGCGCCGTGAGCAGCGCGTCTGACAGCTCTCCCCTAAATCACAACAAATTTATCAACTAGAAACAGAAAAATTTATCCTCGGAGCATTCTGGAGTTCCACACAAACTGATAGCAAAAGGACTGTTATCACTTGAATCTGAGAGACGAGGGTGTGGAGGAAGCTACCGAAGGGACATTCATTCAAGCCGCGAGGTTGTGCGCCTGTTGTGAGTCAGCCCACACTCGGGAGCCGCGAGCAGCCGCCGCGAGCCGCCGCCGCGAGCCGCCGCGAGCAGCTGCCGGCGCGCGCCCGGTATGGTTGCAGAGCGAGCACCGCTAAGGTTCCCAGCGGCCCGCGCACTGCGAGTGAGAGTTGCCAGCCACCGGTGCCCAAAGCACCCCATTCGCGCACGTGCCCTGGGCATTCCACACGCCCAGAGCGCCCAACTGGCCCGCACACCCAGGGTGCCCCATTATCCTGCGCCTGGTGCGATCCAGCCGCCAGTGGCAGGGCGAGCGGGAGAGACACCAGGGTGGTCTTACCTACTTGGGAGATTCTCTTCATGGGCGGGGCACTTCACCCAGCCATTCAAGCTAACAATCAAGCATTGGGGGAGGGGTGCACGCAAGCAGCCTAAAATACCTTCGGGAGCACAGCTGCAACCCAATCACTGAAATTAGCTTAACCCATGAAATCGGTGCACCCTCGGTTCTAATTGATAAGATCTCTCTAAGTTCAGCGACCCAAGACAAGAGGCGTAATATTTTTTAGTGCCTCTCGCTAAAGGGGCAGGGGCAACTTCTGATTGATAGAGCCTCCATATTCAGGGATAAACGCTAAGAAGGACTTGGCAGATTATAAGATCTATACTACACTAGTCGCAAGCAGAGACTAGTGCCTCTTCTTCCCAGCAAAAACAGGCTACAAAGTGTGGAAAGCCTGGGTTGAGAGGTCCAACTGAATGATAGGCGCTGAACAGTCACCTTGACAACAATTGACTCCCACCCCCGCCTGATTACACTGTAGGCCCTGACTACCAGAGCTTTTCCCAAAGCCTTGCACTGAGTGGGGATAGAGTGGGGATTTCCCAGCTCTTTGAGCCTCTTGCTCCCCAGGCAGAAGCAGTTGCAGCCTTATAGCTGGATCACCAGGCTGCTAATTCAGAAAGGGGGGACTAGGAGAGAGAATCCAGGAAAGCAAACTTTCTCATCGTTGGACCCTGAAAACTCCAACAGGCCTTGACTACCAGCAAGACTAAAGCCAATTATAGGACATTGCCATAGAATACCATCAACTGCAAATCCCTGCCTGGGTGTGACACAGGGGCAGAGCCTGGGGTACAGAGTCACCGACCAGGAAGAGGGAGAGAAAAGAAAAAGGAAGAAGTTAACCTCTCAAAATCAAGAAAAATCCACAGACTTTACAACATGTTCCACTAATTTTTTTGTTGTTGTTGTTTGTTTCTTCTATCTTATTGCCTTTATTTCCTCCACCTCGGTCCTTCTATTCTCTGCCCATCTTATGCTTCCCTTTTCTTGAACTACACTACCCATGAGTGTTACATTTTATTTCTCTTCTTCATCCTCACCCTCCTTTAAGGTTATTCTCCAAAACACTTAACTCTCACTCTCTCCTCTTTTGTTTTTTTTTTGTTTGTTTTGCTTTATTTTGTTTTTTTTTTTCCTTTTTTATTTCTTCCTTCGTTTTTCTCTTTTTCTTATTTTGTCCTTTCTATTCGTTTTTTCTTCTCTCATTTTACTTTCCTCCCATTTAATCCTCAATCACGAACAAATTAGTTAATTTGGGACTCAAGGCTTTTTTTGGCTTTATTTTTCTTATTTGCTTTTGTTTTTATTTTTTTCTTGTTTGTTTATTTTTGTGGCATTTTGTGTCCTCCCAACACAAGGTCTCCATTGTATTTAGTCTTCGCTCCACTTAATACAACAGATTTTTATTTATTATTTTTATTTTTCTCTTCTTTATTATTCTTTTTTGGTCCTTTTTTCTGGTTCCCTCTTATCCCTCTCATTATATCTCTTAGTTGACCATCACTTACAAGCAAATCATCTTATGCTTGTCTAAGATTTTCTTCCTTTTTTTTTTTTTTGCATTTAATAGGTCCCTACTCCCTTTTTTTTGCCCCTTGAACTCTTCACCCCAAATCAGGCCCTCCATTATAGGCACGATATTTCCCTGAGGAGGGGAGAGGAGGGAAAGAGAAGAAAGAAAAAAGGGGGAAATAATAAATTATTACTGTTTTTTTTTGTGGGGTGTTTTACCTTTTATTTTTTATTTATTTTTTTTTTACTTTTTACTCTTTATTAATTCTAATTAGTGCTATCAACAAGACCACCCTCAGATGCCAATAAGAAAGAGGAAATCGAATATTATGGATACAAAAGAAAGAGAGGTAACACAAATAGATGTGGAAAAATCTATGGAGAAAAGACTTAACATATTGGAAGCCTTGGAGCTAAATGACAGAGAATTTAAAATAGAAATCTTAAAAATACTCAGAGATATACAAGAAAACACAGAAAGGCAATATAGGGAGATCAGAAAACAACTCAATGAACACAAAGAATATATTACCAAGGAAATTGAAACTATAAAAACAAATCAAACAGAAATGAAAAACTCAATTCACGAGCTGAAAAACGAGGTAACAAGCTTAGCTAACAGAACAGCCCAGATTGAAGATAGGATTAGTGAAATAGAAGACAAACAACTTGAGGCACAACAGAGAGAAGAAGAAAGAGACTCAAAAATAATAAAAAATGAGAAAGCCCTACAGGAATTGTCTGACTCCATCAGAAAGAATAACATAAGAATAATAGGTATATCAGAGGGAGAAGAGAAAGAAAATGGAATGGAGAATATACTCAAACAAATAATAGACGAGAACTTCCCAAGCCTGTGGAAGGAACTAAAGCCTCAAATTCAAGAAGCAAACAGAACACCGAGTTTTCTTAACCCCAACAAACCCACTCCAAGGCACATCATAATAAAGATGACACAAACCAATGACAAAGAAAAAATTCTCAAGGCAGCCAGGGAAAAGAAGAGTACAACATATAAAGGAAGGCCTATTAGATTATCATCAGATTTCTCAGCAGAAACTCTACAAGCTAGAAGAGAGTGGACCCCAATATTTAAAGCCCTGAAAGAGAGGAACTTTCAGCCAAGAATACTATACCCATCAAAGCTATCCTTCAAGTATGAAGGAGATATAAAAACATTCACAAATACAGAAAAGATGAGAGAATTTATCAACAGAAAGCCCCCACTCCAGGAAATACTAAAGGGGGTTTTCCAACCAGATTCAAAGAACAAAAGAAAACAACACCACAAGTAACAGCTCCACCAAGAACACAATAAAACCAAACTTAAACTGTGACAACAAAGGAAAAAAAAGGGGGGAGAGGATGGAGATTAACAGTAGCAAAGGACGATGAAGTGCAGAAATACTTATAAGATAGGGTACTACAATGAATATGGTAGGTACCCTTTTCATTACTTAATGGTAACCACCCTTGAAAAAACCACCACAAAAACACTTGACTTAAAAAAGGTAGCAACAGAGGAAAGAAGTATGGAACACAAACAAACAAAAACAAATGATAGAAAAACAAAAGAGAAGAATCAAACTAGATACAAAACTAACAGAAAGCAATTTATAAAATGGCAGTAGGGAACCCACAAGTGTCAATAATTACACTAAATGTAAATGGATTAAACTTACCAATAAAAAGACACAGAGTAGCAGAATGGATTAAAAAAGAAAATCCAACTATATGCTGCCTACAAGAAACACATCTAAGCAACAAGGATAAAAACAAATTCAAAGTGAAAGGCTGGAAAACAATACTCCAAGCAAACAACACCCAAAAAAAAGCAGGTGTAGCAATACTCATATCTAATAATGCTGACTACAAGACAGAAAAAGTACTCAGAGACAAAAATGGTCATTTCATAATGATTAAGGGGAAGTTGAATCAAGAAGACATAACAATCCTTAATATATATGCACCAAACCAAGGAGCACCAAAATATATAAGACAGCTACTTATTGACCTTAAAACAAAAACTAACAAAAATACAATCATACTTGGAGACCTCAATACACCGCTGACGGCTCTAGATCGGTCATCCAAACAGAGAATCAATAAAGATATAGTGGCCTTAAACGAAATACTAGAACACCTGGATATGATAGACATCTACAGGACACTTCATCCCAAAGCGACAGAGTATACATTTTTCTCTAGTGTACATGGAACATTCTCAAGAATTGACCATATGTTGGGCCACAAAGACAATATCAGCAAATTTAGAAAAATTGAAATTGTACCAAGCATATTTTCTGATCATAAAGCCTTGAAACTAGAATTCAACTGCAAAAAAGAGGGAGAAAAACCCACAAAAATGTGGAAACTAAACAACATACTTCTAAAAAATGAATGGGTCAAAGAAGAAATAAGCGCAGAGATCAAAAGATATATACAGACAAATGAAAATGAAAATACGACATATCAGAATCTCTGGGATGCAGCAAAAGCAGTAATAAGAGGAAAGTTCATATCACTTCAGGCCTATATGAACAAACAAGAGAGAGCCGAAGTAAACCACTTAACTTCACACCTTAAGGAACTAGAAAAAGAAGAACAAAGACAACCCAAAACCAGCCGAAGAAAGGAGATAATAAAAATCAGAGCAGAAATAAATGAAATAGAGAACAGAAAAACTATAGAAAAAATCAATAAAACAAGGAGCTGGTTCTTTGAAAAGATCAACAAAATTGACAAACCCTTGGCAAGACTCACCAAGGAAAAAAGGCACAGGACTCAAATAAATAAAATCCAAAATGAAAGAGGAGAGATCACCACAGACATCATAGATATACAAAGAATTATTGTAGAATACTATGAAAAATTATATGCCACCAAATACAACAATCTAGAAGAAATGGATAAATTCCTAGAACAATACAACCTTCCTAGACTGAGTCATGAAGAAGCAGAAAGCCTAAACAGACCAATCAGCAGGGAGGAAATAGAAAAAACTATTAAAAACCTCCCCAAAAATAAAAGTCCAGGCCCAGACGGTTATACTAGTGAATTCTATCAAACATTCAAAGAAGACTTGGTTCCTATTCTACTCAAAGTCTTCCAAAAAATTGAAGAAGAAGCAATACTTCCAAACACATTTTATGAGGCCAACATAACCCTCATACCAAAACCTGGCAAGGATGGCACAAAGAAAGAAAACTACAGACCAATATCTCTAATGAATACAGATGCTAAAATACTAAACAAAATACTGGCAAACCGAATACAACAACATATTAAAAAAATAATACATCATGATCAAGTGGGATTCATCCCAGAATCTCAAGGATGGTTCAACATACGCAAAACGGTTAACGTAATACACCATATCAACAAAACAAAGAACAAAAACCACATGATCTTATCAATAGATGCAGAAAAGGCTTTTGATAAAATACAACACAATTTTATGTTTAAGACTCTCAACAAAATGGGTATAGAAGGAAAATATCTCAACATGATAAAGGCCATATATGATAAACCATCAGCCAACATCCTATTAAATGGCATAAAACTGAGGACTTTCTACCTTAAATCAGGAACAAGACAGGGTTGTCCACTCTCTCCACTCTTATTTAACGTGGTGCTAGAAGTTCTGGCCAGAGCAATCAGACAAGACAAAGAAATAAAAGGCATCCATATCGGAAAAGAAGAAGTAAAGCTATCACTTTTTGCTGATGATATGATCCTATACATCGAAAACCCGAAGGACTCCACAAAAAGATTATTAGAAACAATAAACCAATACAGTAAGGTCGCAGGATACAAAATTAACATACAAAAGTCCATAGCCTTTCTATATGCCAACAATGAAATATTAGAAAACGAACTCAAAAAAATAATCCCCTTCACGATTGCAACAAAAAAAATAAAATACCTAGGAATAAACATAACAAAGAATGTAAAGGACCTATATAATGAAAATTACAAAGCATTGTTAAGGGAAATCGAAAAAGATACAATGAGATGGAAAAATATTCCTTGTTCTTGGATAGGAAGAATAAATATAATCAAAATGGCCATATTACCCAAAGCAATATACAAATTTAATGCAATTCCCATCAAAATCCCTATGAGATTTTTTAAAGAAATGGAACAAAAAATCATCAGATTTATATGGAACTATAAAAAACCCCGAATAGCCAAAAGCAATCCTAAGGAAAAAGAATGAAGCTGGGGGCATTACAATACCTGACTTTAAACTATATTATAGGGCCACGATAATCAAAACAGCATGGTATTGGCAGAAAAATAGACACTCAGACCAATGGAACAGAATAGAAAGCCCAGAAATAAAACCACATATATATGGTCAAATAATCTTTGATAAAGGGGCCAACAACACACAATGGAGAAAAGAAAGCCTCTTCAACAAATGGTGTTGGGAAAACTGGAAAGCCACATGCAAAAGAATGAAACTCGACTACAGCCTGTCCCCGTGTACTAAAATTAATTCAAAATGGATCAAAGACCTAAATATAAGACCTGAAACAATAAAGTACATAGAAGAAGACATAGGTACTAAAATCATGGACCTGGGTTTTAAAGAACATTTTATGAACTTGACTCCAATGGCAAGAGAAGTGAAGGCAAAGATAAATGAATGGGACTACATCAGAATAAAAGTTTTTGCTCAGCAAGAGAAACTGATATCAAAATAAACAGACAGCCAACTAAATGGGAAATGATATTTTCAAACAACAGCTCAGATAAGGGCCTAATATCCAAAATTTACAAAGAACTCATAAAACTCAACAACAAACAAACAAACAATCCAATAAAAAAATGGGAAGAGGACATGAACAGACACTTCTCCCAGGAAGAAATACAAATGGCCAACAGATATATGAAAAGATGCTCAGCTTCATTAGTTATTAGAGAAATGCAAATCAAAACTACAATGAGATACCACCTCACCCTGTTAGATTAGCTATTATCAACAAGACGGGTAATAGCAAATGTTGGAGAGGCTGTGGAGAAAAAGGAACCCTCATACACTGTTGGTGGGACTGTAAAGTAGTACAACCATTATGGAGGAAAGTATGGTGGTTCCTCAAAAAACTGCAAATAGAACTACCTTATGACCCAGCAATCCCTCTACTGGGTATATACCCCAAAACCTCAGAAACATTGATACGTAAAGACACATGTAGCCCCATGTTCATTGCAGCACTGTTCACAGTGGCCAAGACATGGAAACAACCAAAAAGCCCTTCAATAGAAGACTGGATAAAGAAGATGTGGCACATATACACTATGGAATACTACTCAGCCATAAGAAATGATGACATCAGATCATTTACAGCAAAATGGTGGGATCTTGATAACATTATAAGGAGTGAAATAAGTAAATCAGAAAAAAACAAGAACTACATGATTCCATACATTGGTGGAACATAAAAATGAGACTAAGAGACATGGACAAGAGTGTGGTGGTTACCAGGGGTGGGGGGAGGGAGGACATGGGAGGGAGGGAGGGAGAGAGTTAGGGGGAGGGGGAGGGGCACAGAGAACTAGATAGAGGGTGGCGGAGGACAATCTGACTTTGGGCGAGGGGTATGCAACATAATTTAATGACAAAATAACCTAGACATGTTTTCTTTGAATATATGTACCCTGAATTATTAATGTCATCCCATTACCATTAATAAAAATTTATTAAAAAAATTTAATTACCAAAATAAGATCATAAGACCATTCTCTCTAGATGCTATAGTTTTTATTAATTTTTTGAAATAACATTTACCATATGCTAACCACCACTGGAAGGAAGAGTTCATTTAATCCTATAACTACCCCATACAAGAAAATGAGAGATGAAAGGTCAAGGTCAAGCAGCTTGGATGTGGCTCAGTGGGCACTTGAACACAGTGCCTATTAAACTCCAGCTGCAACCTTCTAATACTACGCTGCACCCCCTCCCTAAGGCCAGCTCCACCATGATGAGGAGCACACCGACCCAGGGTATATGCTATTACTGATAGCTGACAGAAGGCTTAAGCTCAGGCTGACCAGATTTTGGAGGATAGAGAAATGAGCTACTGCCCAAGAGTCAAAGTGTTTCTAATTAAAAACTCTCCCTACATCTGTCTGTCATGCATAAACCAGAAAAATGAACAAGCAAAATGTTCACATGTGTTCTTTACAGCATGTGGTTTCACCAAACTACTGACGACTATTTTTGTCCACACAATAAAACTAACCCAGAAAAATATTATGTTCCATTTTATACATACGAGGCTGAGACAGTTAAGTAGATCATACCAGATCCCATAACCAGGAAATGGCAAAGCTACAACCCTTAAACCCCACTGTTTGCTGCTGGTCCTCTTCCATTCCCTACAAGCTCTCTAGGTAAAATTTCTTTAAAAACATCCTGTTTCTAAGTGCAAGATCTCAAAGCCTACTTTTCAACATTGTCACTAGTTCAAAGTCCAGTCTTTATTAGGGGGACAAAGAACACAGGTTTGAGATTGATCAGGCCAGGGTACTATATCCCCAAGAAGCTATTGTTGCTGTTTTCCATTCCCAGGTCTGCTGTGCCTCTGCCAAGCAACAAAGGAGGTTAGGGCGGGAGAGCTGGGTAAACTGTCAGTCCTCATATCCACCTACAAATCTATCGGCACTAATAGAAACTCATCTTCAACTGACAACTTTTTGGGTTAGTAGCTGCATTGCTGCATTTGGAGGACACACGTCATGTTTTGCAGGGGGCAGTAGAATTGGTTCTGTGTGTTGGTATTGTTGAGAACTTCCAATAAAATCTGAAGATTGTAGAGGCTTTTTCCAAAACTGCCAAATAAGACTTCCGGCAGCACATCATATCTTTAGGCTCACTTCTATAATTTTAAGCTCTACAATATTTATCACATTCTAATAACATCTAAAATATCTTTTGAAGATGAGGTAAGTTAGAAGGGCCCAATCCCTTGAGGTCATTATCCTCCACCCTGAAAAGCCTATCCACTGTTTGTATTCATAATCTTTACTCAGAATGAAACACTACTGATTTCCTTTTTTATTGAAGGGGGAAAAAATCTCTAAAGATAAAACTGGCCACTTGTCCCGCACTATCATTATGTGTTATGAAGGGGCAGGAATCTCCAGTAGTTTTTCAATTCAAGAAACAAAGACATTCTTAAGCATATGGGGACAACCAGGACTGCACTTTCCAAAGTCACCAGGCAAATTATCTTGTCCCTTACTAAAAGAAAAACCAATACCTACAAACATATGCAGCTGCAAACAATTACTCATCTCTATTAAACATTCAAAAGACTAATTCAAACAACCTTGCTGCCTACACCTGTGTGAGAAAATAAACAAGTTTTCAGAGGAAAGGACAGTATCTACATTAAAAAAAAACTGTCTCTAAAAGTATGTCAATGGTCACTTCCAGACATTAATGCTAACTAATCAAGGCATAAAATAACAGGTCTCATTATTAAGTGGTCTGGGTTACTCCCAAAATAAGTAGTTTATTGATCCTGTTACTAAATATTGTCAATCTCCTATAAAAATATAAGTCCCATACTACTCATTAAAAATGACATGAAATTAATTATTTGAAAGAGATTTTAGGGACCGATAATAGCTTCTTACTTCTACCCAGGGACAGAGAATACATACTTAAGATTTCATGAAGCAACCAAAAATTTCTGCAGAGCATGGACAAGAGATACAAAATACTGCCACTTACCAGGCACAACCAAAGTTCCAGACAGTGTGCTGGGAACATTACATGGGTTATTGGTATTTTCACCACAAAAGATGTCATTAATATCATTTCCATAGTTTAAGAAAGTGATGTAGTGTATCATCATACAATTTCTAAGTAGCCAAACAGGAATAAAAATAATCTTACTCCCAATTATAAAGTTCTTTTTTCTCTCTTTTTGGCTCAATCTGTCCACCCTCCCACCCAGTCCCCCACCCTTGACAGCTGTAAACCGGCACTCTAACTATGAGTCTGTCTCTATTTTGCATGTTAGTTCATTTTGTTCATTAGATTCCACGTATGAGTGAAATAGTATTGTACTTGTCTTCCTTCCTATTTCATTTAGCACAATGTCCTCCAGAAAAATACAAATTAAAATCCCAATAAGATATCACATCATACATGTCAGAATGGCCATCACCAATAAGTCAACAAACCACAAGTTTTGGTGAAAGTGTGGAGAGAAGGGTACCCTTGTGCACTGTTGGTGGCAATGCAGGTTGGTGCAGCCACCGTGGAAAACAGTATGGAATTACCTCAAAAAAATAAAAATGAAACTGCCTTATGACCCAGTGATTCTACTTCCGAGAAGAAACCCAAAACACAGTTTCAAAAGAGTATATGCACCCTTATGATCATTGATCATTGCAGTGTTATTTACAATAGCCAAGACTCGGGAGCACACCCGGCCCACCAGTAGATGAGTGAGTAATCAAACATAAAGAAAGTCTTACTCACTCTGCTACTCTACCTCAGGGGCCAAGCAGTTAACAGTCTCAAGTGGGCTGCAAGCTGGAATCACTTCAAGATCTGAGTTGTTTTGTTCAAATGCTAATATCTAGATTCAACCCTCAGGGATATAATAGATTTCAAGTGTGTCCTGTACTTTGGAATGTTTTTTCCTATAACTTCACAGGTAATTTATCTACAGGCAAGACTGTAAACTACTGATATAAAATAATCAGAAAGGCTTGTGCATTTTTTTCCCTTCATATTGAATGCCAGAAATAGGGGGTTAACATAAGAGTTCAAAGGATTAGTTTGAGGATCATTTCAATCTGGGTCCAAATCTCAGCTGCCACTTGCTAGTTTTTTAATTTAGGCAGAATTAACCTCTCTAAATTTTAGTTTTTCTCATCCATGAAATGGAAACTCCAAGGGCAGTATTCATGGTGATTAAGTTAAATATGACAAATAAGAGCTTAACATGATGCCTGATGGGCAGTAAATATTCTGAAAATGTCACTATTATTTGTCCTATTATCATCATTTTTGAAATATTACATCTATTAATTTAGTGGTTTCATTAAATGTAAATAAGAAATCAAGCATAAAATAACATCAGTAATGTTAATAACTATACAGGAGATTATCCATTAGAGTTTGTGAAATATATTCACATATCTCTTTGTTTAATACATATCACATCTCTGTGACAAACTGTCTCAGATAATAATTGAAAATGTGCTTACTTTACAATAATGTTTCTCTGAGTAAAAATTTTATTTCAGGAAATGAACAATAGGGAGTTTTTATCAATGAGCACATTCAAAAGGATATGCTCTCGATTGTGCAGCTAGTTTTAGAAAATGAATTCCAAAGATGATGATGCTATAATAGCATCCTGCAAAAATGACTGAAAAAAAATGAACCTCTTGGGGTGTACAAGATTTAATTTATTTGTTTTTAATTCAAATTTCCTCATTTTGTTCTACCAACTTAGAATAATTCTAGACATATACAAAAAGGTACATGTGAGACCTCAGAAAATGTTCAATGACTTGAATCATTATAGAAAAAAAATTTTTTTTACTTTGGATCCCAGTCAATTCTAAGGCCCAAAATATTTTTCCTCAATTGAGAGACATCCCCCAATGCATACAGATAAAATTATCTGACTTTTTTTATTGTATAAAAATGGCCTCTGGATGGAGATCCTGGAGGTTTACAGTTTCTCAAAATGATTTTTATTTTTTTATATTTCAATAATATTTTCTAAAGGTATATAACTACTGTATATTCAATAACAATTCTATAACCTTTATAAAGAATGTGTAAAAAAAAAGCTTAAAAATTAATTGCAAAAAATCATCATATTTGTATGGAACCACAAAAGATCCCAAATAACTAATGCAATCCTGAGAAAAAAGACTGAAGCTGGAGGTAGCACAATACTCAACTTTAACCTATACTACAGAACCATGATAATTAAAACAGCATGAGAGTGAATCAGAGAAATGGCAGCATAAGACATAGTCCTCGTCTCTCTCCTGGAAATGTCAACAAATTGAACAACTATAATGCAGTAAAGCAACCCAAGCCCAGCTGTGCCTGAAAGATTTGTGGACTGAAGAGACAGAAGGTGGGACAGGTTGAAAAGAGGAGCCAATGATAAAACAATTTTGTGGTTCACTCTGGAAAGGAGAGAAGCCAGAGTTCCACATTTTTCTCTTTCCTTGCATGATTGAGGCAGGCTCATTTGACTCAGGTTTTGTGTTACACCAGGAGAGGTAGAAAGGTTAAGGGCAGAAGGAAGGAGCTGAATTAAGATGGGCACAACTGAGCACAGTATCATGGCCAGAGTTCCTTAGTCTGCTGGAATCGCCCAGCTCCACTTGTGATCATCCAGCACACATGCACATGCACAACTTGCACCACTCTGTTAATCTGCACAAGCATAGCGCACGGAGTTTGGCAGCACTCAAACGCAATCAATCAACAGCGCTCAAGCACACCTGCCCTCAGTGAGCAGCCTGAACTCTACCCATAGCCTGTACTCTGCACAGTGTGGGAGAAAACCACAGTGTGGTCCCCCCAGCCTCACTGTTCCTGCCACGCTTCCCTTGTGGTACAAAGATTGGCCATGGTGGACCCACTACTGCTGACTCTCTGGGGCCACTCTCTCCCTTGAGAGGCAGAGGTGCTCCATGTCTGAACCCCTATTCTGGATGGCCCCATGGCCCCCACCCCAGTCGCTAGAATGGCTCCGGTTGTAACAGAGCAACATCCCAGATGGGCAGAGCATTCCCCCGGTAGGCATGCCAGGTGGATCCCAGTCAGGTGCATGCAGGAGTCTGTCTGACTGCCTCCCCATCCCCATCCTCAGAAATATACAAAAAATAAATAAATAAAAGAAAAAATACTAAAAAAAACACAAAAAGGGGGGGCATTCCCTTGTGCTAAAGCTCCAGGGAGCATGGAGTGAGCTTGAGTATGTCCTATGAAACATGGAGCTCTATGTTTACTTATAAGTCTTTGAAGAAGGAGGAACTGCTGAAATAGTTTATCAGCATTTGTCCCTAAGACAGCAGTCTTCATAGTGGAAACACCATACGTAAATATTTGCTGTCTGTAGATTAAGGGGGGAATATGGCAAATGCTGAGCAATCGGCTCCCAGCCCTGCCTGCTTTCATTTGCAGCTCTGATTAGCACATCCTTACCCAGAACTGTGCTTTGAGCAGTGCTGAAGGAAGAACTTGGCAGTTCTTAG